>NC_057804.1:521072252-521372252 GCF_018294505.1 Triticum aestivum | reverse complement strand
TATGGGTGGCGTATATCATATTTACCGTTTTCAGTTGGGGAGGAAATTTCTTCTGTCCTCCTGTGTTCGGTGGCCGAGGCTCCTCGTCATCATCACTATTCGACCCCTTTTCCTTGTTTTCGGCATTTAGCCTGCCGGCCTATTTAAATACCCAACGTTCTCTATTGGTGTGGTTGGCTGGTTTATCGGGTGTGCCGTGGATTTGACATGAACGATCGAGTATGCGGTCCAGACTAGGCGGGCCCGGATTGTTTCTTTTAAATGCCTTTTTCGTTGACCGGATTTGGAGCCACTAAATCCGGCATTGACGGCCGTGTCTTCGGCGTTATCACCATTATTGTGACGCTTATGTCTGTTGCATCGGGGCTTGCCGTTGCTATCTCTGGAGTCTGAGGTGCCAGGATTTCTTGATGTGCTGTTGCTACGAGCCAGCCAGCTATCCTCGCCCGCACAAAAGTGGGCCATGAGTGTCGTGAGGGCTGCCATGGACTTCGGCTTCTCTTGGTCGAGGTGTCGGGTAAGCCACTCGTCACGGATGTTATGCTTAAAGGCCGCTAGGGCTTCGGCGTGTGGACAGTCGACAATTTGATTCTTTTTAGTTAAGAACCGACTCCAGAATTTCCTGGCTGACTCTCCGGGCTGTTGGGTTATGTGACTTAAGTCGTCAGCATCTGGTGGTCGCACATAAGCGCCCTAGAAGTTGTCAAGGAATGTGTCTTCCAGGTTCTCCCAACTGCCAATGGAGTTTGCTGGCAAGCTATTCAGCCAATGCAGAGCTGGTCCTTTGAGTTTTAGTGGGAGGTACTTGATGGCATGTAGATCATAGCCGCGGGCCATGTGAATGTGGAGAAGGAAATCTTTGATCCATACCACGGGGTCTGTTGTCCCATCATATGGTTCTATGTTTATGGGTTTAAACCCTTCTGGGCATTCATGTTCCATTACTTCTTCAGTGAAGCATAGGGAGTGTGCGGCGCCTCTTTGTCGGGCTACATCGCGCAGCAGTTCAGATGAATCTGGTCCGCTGTATTCGGCCCGGGCGGATTTGTATTTAGTATATCCGGTGTGGCGGTCATCGTCACGCATTGGGGCGCGCCCCCGTGTTCCGTAGATCGATCTTGACTGTCCTGCTTTGTTTCCAGTATGTCTTGCAGGTCATGTGTGTAGCCCCGGGCCTTGGTATTTTTAGTTGTTCGGTGATGTGGTGTGGGCTGGTGTTCGAGCTGATACGCCGCTTTATCTTGGCCACGAGGTGGTCGGTCAGCCGCATCCTGCGCTAGTAGTATAGGCTTTAGTGCCTCATCCATGAATTGAGGTAACAACCTGCGCCTCGGGTAGCTTTTGTTTGGGCGCTCGAGTCCGCATTCCTCGGCTGCCAGGATTTTAGTCCATCTCTCAGTGAGCAGATCTTGATCAGCTTGAAGTTGCTGTTGTTTTTTCTTTAGGCTCTTTGCAGTGGCTATAAGCCATCGCTTGAAGCGCTCCTGCTCGACGGGATCCTCGGGCACGATAAATTCTTCATCGCCGAGGCTCACCTCGTCTTCGGAGAAGGGCATGTAGATGTTATCCTCCGAATCTTCATCCATTGCCTGTTCATCGGGGCTAGCTTGCCCGTTCTCCCGACCGGCCTGCTCGAAGCTTGGCTTGGTGGGATTGTTTTCGTCTTCGGCATCATCCGGAGTGCTATTTTCTCTGGTGCCGGTATCACTATTTTTGCTATGGCGGGGTTTAGAGCGGCACCGCTGACGTCGGCGCTTAGGTTGCTTCTCCAGAGGGTCACCCTCCGTTGCATCCTTTTGATCCTTGCGATTGTTTTCTTTGGGCGTATCCACCATATATATGTCATATGATGAGGTTGCCATCCAGGGCCCTGTGGGCGGTGGTTCCTGTTTTTCTCCGGCATCATCGGCCATACCGTCGATGTCTTCGGAGTCGAAATCAAGCATGTCGGTTAAGTCATCGACAATGGCTATTAAGTGGGTGGTGGGAGGGCAACGAATTCCTTCATCGTCCACTTCCCACTCAAGCCGGACATAGTTTAGCCGAGAGTCCTTTGACAGGGAGAGAGACTTTAATGAATTTAGCATGTCGCCCAAGGGCGAGTGCTGAAAGATATCCGTGGAGCTAAACTCCATGATCGGCGCCCAGTTAGGTACGATGGGCACAAATGTACACGGTCCGGAGCCTATGGCCGGAGACGAGTCCGAGGGTCTGATGACACAGACCTCCTTGGAAGTGAGATCGGTGTTCGGCTCTATCACCAGCGAGTGTGCGGCCTCCGTGGTGGGGTCCATCCACCCGTCCTCAAAATGGCACGATCTTCTCCGGATTTAAAGTCGGGACAGCTGCAGGTGTGATCTCTTGATCGCTGTCCGATGGCAGATCTAAGTCATGCTCATCACGGCTATATGGCGCACCTATCATGGGCTCGAATCCGTCGAAGATCAAGTCTCCGCGGATGTCTGCAGTGTAGTTCAGGCTTCCAAACCTGACCTGATGGCCAGGGGCGTAGCTATCGATCTGCTCTAGATAGCCAAGAAAGTTGGCCCACAGTGCGAATCCCCCGAATACAAAGATCTGTCCGGGGAAGAAAACCTCACCATGGACCTCATCGTTGTAGATGATCGAAGGGGCCATCAAGCCTTATGGTGACAACACAGTGGAACTCTCAATGAAAGCACCAATGTCGGTGTCAAAACCGGCGGATCTCGGGTAGGGGGTCCCGAACTGCACGTCTAAGGTTAATGCTAACAGGAGGCGGGGGACACGATGTTTACCCAGGTTCGGGCCCTCTTGATGGAAGTAATACCCTACTTCCTGCTTGATTGATCTTGATGATATGAGTATTACAAGAGTTGATCTACCACGAGATCGTAGAGGCTAACCCTAGAAGCTAGCCTATGATTATGATTGTTCTTGTCCTACGGACTAAACCCTTCGTTTTATATAGACACAGAGGGGGCTAGGGTTACAGAGAAGGAAATCTACATATCCGAATCACCAAGCTTGCCTTCCACACAAAGGAGAGTCCCACCCGAACACGGGACAAAGTCTTCAATTTTTTATCTTCATAGTCCAACAGTCTTGCATAAGCATATAGTCCGGCTGTCCGAGGACCCCCTAATCCAAGACTCCCTCAACTGTTTCTAACCGAAGCCGATCGATGCTACCTTGGATGAACAGTGAGCGGTGAGGGTGGATGAGCAGGACCCCGTGGTGCTGCCTTTGGATGAACAGGACCCCGATCGATCGAGCCGGTTGAGGCTGGATGAACAGGACGCCGGGGAGGGCTGGATGAACAGGACGATCCCGTGGAGGGCTAGATGAACAGTAGATGGTGGAGGGGTGGATGAACAGTAGCCCGTGGAGGGGTGGTTGAACAGGAGCCCGTGGAGAGGGGTGGTTGAACAGTAGCCGGTGGAGTAGCACGCGGTGGAGGCTGGATGAATAGGAGCCCGTGGATGAACAGTCGCAGGTGGAGGCTGGAGGAGGTCGACGATGGAGATGAACAGTATGCCGTGGAGTCCGTTTTGCGGTACGCCACACCCCTCCCGATGAACATGACCCCCATTTCGACCATAGCGCTCCAACACAAGTCCGTTTCCTCCGTTTTGCGGTACGCCACACCCCTCCCGATCAACAGGACCTCGTTTCGACCGTAGGAGGTCCAACACAAGTCTGTTTCCTCCGTTTTGTGGTACGCCAGACCCCTCCGATGAACAGGATCCTATTTCGAATGTGGCCGGTCGAACACAAGGCCGTTTCCTCCGTTCTGCGGTATGCCAGACCTCTTTTCCATCGCTTATTTCGTCCAAGCCCTCCCGATGAACACGACGACGCATTCCGTTCCAACCCAGCCGGTTGGCTCCCCATGAACACAATGATGATGCAGTTTCTCCGTTCCGACCCAGCCATGTACGCGAGCCCTGGCCATACGTATGCTCGAGTAGGCGTTCGAGACCCGCCCGTATGTACGTACATGGCCGTATTTTCTTTCTTGCACACTGGCCGCTGTACGTACGTGTACATGCTACGTGCGCTCCTCTACTACGACACCTGCGCGCCTCTACATCGACCAGTATGTACGTACACGTTCGCGACCAGAATGACAACGCTACGTACGCTTCGACCAGGAGGGTCCCGACTGTCAGGCACTTCCTTGCGTGCGAAGATGTAGATGGTGGGTCCCAGCAGTCAGGGGGCCAAATATTTTTTTTGCCCGAGCACACTTCCTTGCGTGCGAAGATGTAGCTGGTGGGTCCCAGCAATTAGGGGGCGAATCGTTTTTTTTGGATGCACTTCCTTGCGTGCGAAGATGTAGCTGGTGGGTCCCAGCAGTCAGGGGGTGAATCGTTTTTTCAGACGCACTTCCTTGAGTGCGAAGATGTAGCTGGTGGGTCCAAGCAGTCATGGGGAAACGGTTTTTTTCGTGAAATAAGGTGGCCCGTCCAGTGGGTCCCTGCTGTCAGGTGGAGGAATAATTATTTTGTGCGTAATAAGGAGGCTCTTCCTTGCGGCTGCCGCGGACCCAGCTGTCAGACTCTCCATGTACAGTACTCTTCCGATGGAAGTCGTTCCTTGATCATGTTGACCACGCCGCACCGAGAGCACCAGGGCGGTGGACGACGGCGAGGCCTATGAAGGGGACGACGCGGAGCTGGGTAAGACGCGGCAGTGAATGCCCACGTGTAGAGGAGTATGAGGGTACACTCGTTCGGCTGCGGTGTGAGGCTGCCGTCACCGCAGAATAACAGGGAGTGTGGGTGAGTAGAGGGATGGCCTGGCCAGCAGTGGGAGTAGTAGGGGCGGTGAGGCCTCCACGGCATCACAGCCGGCCATGGGAAGCAGGAGCATGCGGCACGACCGGCGCGACTTTGGGCGGATGGAGCTAGAAGACCAGAGGTTGAAGAAGCACTACGGCCGTTGGATGGACATCGTATGGTCACTGGAGCTAGACTCATTTATATTGACTAAGTTGACAAAGCCCTCCGTCCCCGTCAACTTAGTAGGCCAACAAGTCAGCCTCCCACCAAGGTGGGTCCCAGCTAGCAAGGGGAGTATTCATTTTTTTCTGCATAATAAGGAGGCACTTCTGGTGGGTCTGAGCTGACAGCAGGGGGAATGTTTTTTTCGCGAAATACGGTGGCCCGTCAGGTGGGTCCCAGCAGTCAGGGGGAAACATTTTTTTTTTCACAAAATACGGTGGCCCATCTAGTGGGTCCCTGCTATCAAGTGGAGGAATCATTATTTTCCGTGTAATAACGAGGCACTTCCTTGCTGCGTCCATGGACCCAACTGTCAGCCTCTCCACGTATAGTACACTTCCGATGGAAGTCGTTCCTTGACCACGTTGACCACGCCATGTTCTGTTGCATGCATGCGTCCTTGGGCGTGGTGCGTCCCCACTGTCAGCCTCTCGCGTACACTCATCTTCCAATGACTCTTGGTTGTTGACCACGTTGACCACACCGTGTCGAGCGCTCCAAGGCTGGTGGACGAGACGAGGCCTCAGACTGGAATGACCCGGAGATGGAGAAGACGGGGCAGTGGAGTCGCAGATATAGAGGAGTGGGAAACTTGACTGGTACGGGTGCACAGCAGCACAGCCGCGGTGCCGTCCACGGGAGACAGGATATCTTTGTTTATTCTATATTTAGTATGTATAGTGTGTTCCTTGTCAGGAAGGGCAGCAGGGACATCTGCACTCAACAGCTAATAGAGCTGGCCTGTATGTGATTGATAGACTTTCAATTACTAGCAGAAATACAACACCGTATTTTCAAGCCAGTTCCACTTTTCCGATTTATATATCATGGTTATGGTGTACCCCTTTTATGTACACTATGATCTGCCTAGTTGTTGTGTGCTCTTGTTATCATGGTTTGGCAATAAACTCCCTATACGGTATATTATGAACCTATCATCTCCCAACTATCCTTACTTTTGGAGCCTATTTTTTTGTGTACTTGTGCCAGATTATATAAATGCACGCACCATATTACAGCACACATGAGCTCTCTCATCAGAATCCAATGATAGCACACAAGTGTTTACAGGGGCGCCCCTATATTAGAATATCCTCTGGATTACAAAGATTATCTCACAACTAAGCAGGTTCTCGGATATTTTACTTAATTACAATGAAGATCAGAATCCGTGCATCAGAATAATATTGTGGAACACTGCAATGACTTACAAAATTGGCACCAAGGCATTGAGTGCCATTCTGGATGCAATGAAACTCATACGCTCCCCACTTGTTGATTCTTGTTCAGAATATGATCCTAATGACTATTCTAACCTCGAGGAGTCAAAGGCAGATGGCCTGTCCTGTTCACCCATCAAGGTGCCTGTTCTAATTTGGCAAGGTTTTATTGATTGTGCGTATCTTGCATATGTTGTCTTGCATTTCTTCTACTTTGTTGCACCGCCACCTGCTTAGTTTACTCATCATATATGTCAAGATGCCATGCCCATCCATTATTAGTACATATTCCATCTGTCATCATACCATGTTTTTTCACTCAAGTGTTGTTCTTGTGCATCAGACAGCAAAAAGGAAGAGGGTGATTGTCGAACCTGAAGGAGCACCAGCAAAGTCCTTGAAAAACCTGGTGGTGCCGGAGAAATCAGACAACACCCCACTTATATTATAGACAACCAGTGACACAAAACGTAGGACCGACTCCAGCAGATTGTACCCATACTTCACTGGCCACACCACTAGCCCCACCACACAGGACCTACACTCCAGCAAAAGGTATACTAATTTCAGTTGCCATAGCACAGCCGTACCACAGAAAATCCCACTCCAGCAAAAAGTACAGCAAGTCCACCGGCCGAAGACCTATCCCAACTGCAGAGATGGCTAATTCCTGCAGATTGGAACCCCATTCCAGTTATTCCCAGTTTAAAAGACAATGCTTTCAATGTTGTTAGGGACTACGTGCATATATTCCCATCATGGGAAGATTATAGTGAAGACAAACACCATTTTCATATCTTCTTGTCCAACTTACGTGTAAGTGCTATTATTCATGGTTATTATTTTCCTGTTTTCTGCTGATTGAACACATCAATGATTTACATTGAATTGTTGTAAGTAGGCGAGGGTCAATCTGGATAGTCATGACGAGCAAAGCTTGCTTGTGCTTTTCAAGGAAGCATTGCAGCAGTATCGGTGTTACCTGAGGAAATCACACTTTTATGGCAAGTCTATAAACGAATTTCCGGTGAAGTCTCCTGTGCTAAATTTAGAAGACATTGAATGGTAAAACCTTGTTATGCACTGGTCTCATTCCCAGGATAAGGTATTGTCTATGAAATCACATGACAATTTGAACTTCTACTTTTCCACATGTGCCTTACGGATCTTTTTTGCAAGAAATCTGCTCGAAGAAGAATTCCGATTTGAAAAGAACGATAGGGTATCACAAATATACTGCCCGCTGCTTTGCTCTTGTTAGTACCTGTTGTCCTGTATCACTGTACTTCCATACATACCTGGTTCATCATGTGACAGCAGTATGCATTCTAGCTTGCTTATCAATTGTTCGCTTCAAATTATCTGATCTGTATGAATGGTTACATTAGTGTAAAATATATCCAATGCCAATGAATTTTTTTATCTCTGCATTGTTCTTGTAAGTACTTGATGTCCTTTATTAGTGTACTTATATTGACAGATAGTTGTTCATGTACCATCACTCTGCAACTTATTTTCCTTTCCCCTCCATTTTCTACACATCAGATCTATATTTACTCTTACCATAAGGTTGGATAACACCGATGGTACTGAAGAAGTTTAGCTGTGCATTTCTCTTGGTTGTACCTTTTGCCTGTATCGCTGTACTTACATTTATAGCTACTTGGTTATGCATCATCACTCTTCACCTTATCTTAAATATTCTCCTTTTTTTCTTATATTATCACATCTATATTTTCTCTTAACAAAATGTAGAATAAATGCAATGATTATGAAGAAGATTCTGTGGTAAACTTCTTGAATTGCCCCCCACCAGCATGGACAAGGGCTTTATAGAGCCTGTCTTCACCAATAATGTAAGTTTGTCCTTCTCAAGCCTTCAAACTTTGTTGTGTATATTTGGTTAGGCATCACTGCAGCAGCTGTTTATTTTTGGTGTTTGCATCAAATTGCATGTTTAAAGTTTATTATGTAGTTCATAAACAAAAGTTTGTCCTTCTCAATTTAAGTTTTTAGTTGTACAACCAAGTTCCTTCTTCATACCATGTAAATTAAACTATACAGAGCAAGTGATCTTATTTTGCACTGCATGTATGCTTTTGTTCTTGATCCATAATCCAGTGGTGTGGTGAACCTACCCACTACAACACAATGTCATATTCTGCAATGTCTTAACTATGAACAATGTCATATCATTCTACTATTATTTAAACCGTCTCTTTATTTGCCAATTTGGAATGGGATAAATTGACAGCACACTAACCATTGATACTTATGAGTTCTTGATCTGTAATCCAGTAGTGTCGTGAAGCTTCCAACTCCTTCACAATGTCATTTCCTGCCATGTCTTGACCCGAACAATACCATATTATGTTAATGCAATTTTAAACTGTGTCACTTTATTCGTCAGTACGAAATGTGATGAATTGTCAGCACTGATACTTTTATGTGCAAAACATGTCATCTGTCTGCTTGTTTTTCTTTCAGAGTGAGGAGGATATAAGTGTTAAACAAGCGTAGTCTCATCAGCTTGCTCAGCTGCTTGCGCTGCAGCTCCCCAGCAGGGCTAACCTTTCTTGAACTCTATTGAAGTGTTGTCGGTTTTGTATATTATTTTGTCGGCGTGTTTATTTGCATTGGTGGCGATCTTTGATGCCCAGTGTATGTAATCTGATGTCTGCTTGTGCTTTATTGTCATAGTGGCGAACTTTGATGCCCAGTGGATGTAATATGCCGTAATTTCTTTATTTTATAGTCTAGATTTTTTTTCTTATTCACGATGCTGCAGTTATTTTACTGTATATATATCATGTCTTCACACTAAACCGGCCAAACCGTAAAATTACGGTACATAATCTGGCCGTCATGCAATCACGATGTATCATCCGCATCTTGGTCCGTTAATAGGCCGAGTAAACCGCCGACCCTCTTTTCGCAACAAAACTCAATGGGATTTTAGGACGCTGAGACGTAGGTTGGGCCTGAAATGTGCCGAATAGCTCACGGGCCGGCAGCAGCCCGAAATGGACCCTGGCCCATGATTGTGCCAATCAAATCACGGGCTTTTAACATGCCAAAATTGTCTCGGTCCTTGTTTGGCCCAATCAGATTGTGGGCTGCGAGCAGGCCAGATGCAAACCGGGCCGTAGTTAGGCCCAACTATATGACAGGCTTTTAACAGGACAAAATTAATATAGGGTTGAAATGATAAACAGGCCCTTAACAGGCCGAAACTATTATTAGGCCGAATTACTAAATGGGCCTTTAGCAAGTGGGCCCAAAAGCATAGTGTCCAGTTGACAGGCCGAATCTGATATGGGCCATAGTTTAGCCCAAAGCCTCTTAAAGGGCCGGACCTGATCTGGGCCGTAATTTGGCCCAGAACGTGGTAGGATTTAAACGGGCTGGACCTCATATGGGCCCTTGTTAGGCCCGGAACGTGGCAGGCCATTAATGGACCGGATCAAATATGGGTGGCATGTGGCCCAAAACATGGTAGCCAGTTGATGGGCTGGCCTACTAGGGTCCTCAAAGTCTTGTGGGCCTACTGTTGGGCCGGCCCATTAATGTCGGTGAAATCTCGTGGGCCTTTAGATAGGCCGCCCCATTAAGGTCCACAAAAATCTCGTGGGCCTTTACCTGGGCTGAACCATTATGGCCCGCGAAAATCTCACGGGCCTTTATCTGGGTCGGCCCATTATGGCCCGCTAAATCTTGTGGGCATGTAGCTGGGCTCGCCCATTATGGTCCGCAAAATCTCGTGGGCCTTTACCTGGGTCGGCCCATTATGGCCCGCTAAATCTTGTGGGCCTTTGGCTGGGCCAGCCCATTATGGTCCGCAAAATCTCGTGGGCCTTTAGCTGGGCCGGCCCATTATGGTCCGCAAAATCTTGTGGGCCTTTAGTTGGGCTGGCCCATTTAAACTTTATGGGCCACTTTTGGGCCGGTCCACGTGTCAACATATCATAGGCGCATCTCGCCCATTGGATGAGTGACACATGTGCCAACGCGGAGCTGACACGTGTTTTCTCCAGCCAATGATGATTTTACACATGGAAAATCCCCATTGGTCCGGGCTGTTAACGGGTTATCAGATCCAAACCCGGAACCGATAGCTTAGCGGCTTCCATTATGGTAGATGCCACGTGTCGGTCACCCTTGACGAAAGCACTTCTGTGACGCGCGATTTATCGTCATGGAAGTGGACACTTCCATGATGATAATTTTGGTAATGTCATGGAACACTTCTACGACAGCACAGGTATGACTATCTTGATTCTGTCATAAAATCGTCATGGATGTACATGTATGACAGAAAACGTGACCTACTATGACAAACACGTATCTTCACGGAAGTGTATTTTTTTGTAGTGTCTGTTTTTGACAGATTCTGTTTTCAATGCATAGTTTGCTTGTTTCCTAGTTTCTATGGCTTATATTGCTCAATATAAATTGTGGAAATGATATGCTATAGTAGGCATTGTGTGGAAACAATTATGAATCCTGTCTTTGACAGTACCAAAGTGAAATAGTTTGCCCTTTATCATACTAACCTATCTCACGAAGTTCCGTTAAGTTTTGTGTGATTGAAGTTTTCAAGTTTTGGGTGAGATGTCGATATGAGGAGAATAAGGAGTGACAAGACCCTAAGCTTGGGGATGCCCAAGGCACCCCAAGGTAATATTCAAGGAATATCCAAGCAACTAAGCTTGGGTATGCCCCGGAAGGCATCCCCTCTTTCGTCTCCAACATTATCGGTAACGTCACTTGGGACTATATTTTCATTCGTCACAGGATATGTGTTTTGCTTGAGGGGTCATTTTATTTTGTTAGGATTTGCTTGCTGTTATTTAGAATAATATTTTGCATCATTTATTTCAATACAAATGTCAAGTATAGCCTTTACCATGCTTATTTTGCAAGTATACGAGTTGCTGTTTCAAAACAGAAAGTTTATCATTGTTGCAAAAATTCCCAAGAAAATTCAGAATGTGATAAAATGTTGAAACTTTTTTGCATAGTAAGCTATAACAAATTTTCTATAGTGTGGTAATTTTTAAGAATTTTTGGAGTTAGGGAAGTATGATGAATATTGCACTCTTTACAGACTGTTCTATTTTGGCAGATTGCTGTTATGTTTGCACTGTTTGCATATGTTTGCTTGTTTAATGATTCTATTTGAGGATAGGACTATTAAATATGTAGAGGAATTTAGTATGCAATGTTGAATAATAATTTTAGTGATTTTTTACAGTAGAGAATGATAAGGTTTTGCATTGGTTTATACTAACTTATCTCACGAGTTCTTGTTGAGTTTTGTGTGGATGAAGTTTTTAAGATTTAGGGAAACCATGACATACAAGGAATTAACGAGACACAAAAACTCAAGCTTGGGGATGCCCAAGGAATCCCTAGATAATATTTCAAGAAGTCTCAAGCATGTAAGCTTGGGGATGCCCCGGTAGGCATCCCACCTTTCTTCATCAACAATTATCGGTTAGCCTTGGTTGAGCCTAAGTTTTTGCTTCTTCACATGATGTGTGCCATTCTTAGAATTTTTTTTGCTTGCTGTTTTAATAAAATACTTAGATCTGAAAGTTTTAAATAATAGAGAGTCCTCAATTAGCTGCCCATCTAGTTAACTACTCGCTTGATCTTCACTTATATCTTTTTGGAGTAGTTTGTCTTTTACTCTTGTGCTTCACTTATATCCTATGAGTAAATTGTTGAATGAATAGAATATCATGAAGTTGAATTACATGCTCATATCATGCCTAGTAGTGGCTTCTCATTGGGTTTAGAAAGTGAAAGCTTTTGAAGCTTGACAATCACAATATTGGTCATACAAGCAATTCATGAATGAATAGTATAAGGAAGAGAACTTTCACATTGAAATATATTATCTTCGTAATCTTTTATGATTGTGAATAGCCATTAATTATTTTCAAACTTGAGAAAATTAGTTGAAGTTGGACAAGGAAAACAATGTAGTGAGTTACGGTTGTGTATATTTGCATAGAAGTTATATTGTCATAGATCCTCCAACATCTGGTGTTTGGCTAGGATCTTTTGCTAGCCAAAAATTTGTACTAAGTAGAGATACTACATGTTCATCCAAAAACCCTTAAACCCAGTTTCTTGCCATGAGTGTCCACCATACCTACCTATGGATTGAATAAGATCCTTGAAGTAAGTTGTCATCGATGCATAAAGCAATAAAACTTGCTCCTAAATATGTTTGATCTTTTATTGTAAGGGAAAATTGAGTGTTGTACGAACTTGTGAGGGCAAAGTAATAAAAGCGACGGACTTCATAATAAAGGTTGCTATCATAAGGGGCGATATAACGTGATGTTCCTTTGCATTAAGAGTTTGGGCGTCCAAATAAAAAGTGCATGGCAACGTCTGCTTCCCTTTGCGAAGGGCCTATCTTTTACTTTTCAGTATTTACTTTTATGCAAAGAGTCAATATTAGAAATTATCATTTCAACCTTGATTATTCTCTAGTTGGCAAGCATCATGTGGTGGGGGAAAGATCTAGGCACATATGACCAGTCAAATATATTTGATCATGATTTATAATTGTTGACAATTATCTCTATGATAAATGAGTTGGGAGGCGAAATATTAAGCCCCTATCGATGGATGCCATTTGTTCTAAGAATATGCTTTGAGTAGTAGCAATCACGGAATACTATATGATGATTGAGTATGTGGAGCCATTACTTAGACTTTGTTGAATAAGTTGAATTGCAATTGCTTGGTGGCTGAGAAGATAGGTTGTTGAGTTTCAAGAGAATTCATTGTTTGAACCTTTACATGTGGATTGGTTGCTACTTTAACATGAGAGGTTTCATAAGAAATAATTGTTGTTATGATGCTAGGAAAAGTGATTGAAATTATCATCGATCAAACTTATGCACTTTGCTAGCATTCACCCTTCATAAATTATTTCTTTTATCATTTACCTACTCGAGGACGAGTAGGAATTAAGCTTGGGGATGTTGATACGTTGCCAACGTATCTATAATTCATGAAGTATTCATGCTCTTATATTATCATTCTTGGATGTTTTACAATCAATTTATAGCAACTTTATTTCATTTTTTGGGACTAACCTATTGACATAGTGCCCAATGCCAGTTGTTGTTTTTTGCTTGTTTTTTACACCGTAGGAAATCAATATCAAACGGAGTCCAAACCCAGCGACATTTTTGGAGAATTTTTTTGGACCAGAACACCCAGGATGGGCTAGAGAAGTACCAGAGGGGTGCCCCGAGGGGGGAACAACCCACCTGGGCGCGCCTCAGGGCCAGGCGCGCCCTGGTGGGTTGTGCCCACCTCGGTGGCATCCCGCACCACCTCTTCGCCCTATAAATCGTCAAATATTCCAAAAATCCTCGGGGGAACCCTAGATCGGAAGTTACACCACCGCAAGCCTCTATATCCATGAAAACCAATCTAGACCCTATTCAGGCACCCTGCCAGAGCGGAAGATCATCACCGGTGGCCATCTTCATCATCCCTATGGTCTCTATGATGAGGAGGGAGTAGTCCACCCCCGAGGCTGAGGGTTTGTACCAGTAGCTATGTGTTTAATCTCTCTCTCTCTCTCTCTCTCTCTCTCTCGTGTTCTTGAGATGGCACGATCTTGATGTATCGCGGGCTTTGTTAATATAGTCGGATCATATGGTGTTTTCCCCTCTCTATCTTGTTGTAAATTGAGTTTTCCCTTTGAGATTTCGTTTTATTGGATTGAATACTTTAAAGGATTTGAGAACACTTGATGTATGTCTTGCTATGAATACCCATGGTGACAATGGGGTATCATATTGATTTACTTGATATGTTTTTGGCACTCAACTCATAGATTGCCGAGGTGACATTGACGTAATCTATGCATAGGGGTTGATGCATGTTCTCGTCTTTGTTTCTCCAGTAGAAATCTTGGGGCACTCTTTGAGGTTCTTTGTGTTGGATTGAGTAATATGAATCTGAAATTGTTTGATGCATATCATATAATCAACTCACAGATACTCGCGGTGACATTGGAGTATCTAGGTGACATTAGAGTTGGTTGATGTGTATCATATGGTGTTATTTTAGTACTAACTCTTGGATAGATCAAACAGAAAGAATATATTTGTGTTATTTTAGTACAAACTCTTGAATAGATCGAACGAAAATAATAGCTTTGAGGTGGTTTTGGACCCTACAAACAATTTCTTCTTATGTTCTCTGCTAGATAAGAACTTTGGATTGATTCTTCATCGCACTTTGAGGGATGGTTATATGATCCAATTAGAGCAGCATTGTGGAGAGATTCCACTAGCGAATGTACGGACCCTAGGCCTCACTTTCAAGCATTGCAATTCCGTTTGTGCTCCATTTTATCAATTGCTACCTTGCTGTTTTTATTGTTCTTATTACAAAAACCAATATCTACTATCCATATTACACTTGTATCACCATCTCTTCGCCGAACTAGTGTACCTATACAAATTACCATTGTATTTGGTGTGCTGGGGACACAAGAGACTCTTTGTTATTTGGTTGCAGGGATGTTTGAGAAAGACCATCTTCATCGTACGCGTGCTACGGATTGATAAACCTTAGGTCATCCACTTGAGGGAGAATTTCCACTGTCCTACGAAACTCTGCGCTTGGAGGCCCAACACGAGTCTACAAGAATAAAGTTGTGTAGTAGACATCAGACACACAGATGCACCATGATGTCAAAGAACGTGGGCAAGAAGTACATCTCAAGCTCACATAGTATGACAACAATCTCTTCCTGTAGCCTTCGGAGCTGCTTCACACTTATGGACTTTCGAGAAATAACGTCGAAGAAGTTGCAGTGACCAGTAAGCGTGTCACGGACGTGATTGTCCATTATCCATCTAATGGTAACCAGGAGTATCTGCGTAATCATCACATGACAGTCATGAGACTTCATCCCGCTGAACCTTTTCTTCTTGGGGTCTAGAAATCTGCTTATCTTCCCACAGTAACCGGAACTGGCTTTGGTTCCCATAAGGCCCTTGATGAATTGATCGATCTCCTTCGCACTTCAGGTGAATCAAGAAGGGGAGCAATAATTCTCCTCCTTCTTTTTGACTTTTTTGGCCCTTCCCTCCTCCTCCGTCTCCATCTCCGTCTCCTCCTCGACTTTTATGGTGGAGATCTTTCCCGATCTTCAAATCTTCCAAGTCTTTCCTTGCCTTCGGCCCATCCTTGGTCTTCTCTGGCATGTTCATCAGTATGCCAAGAAATCTCTCAAGGACATTCTTCGTGATATGCATTTGATCAAGGCAATGAGGCGTGTCGTGATTGGGCCAGTACTCCAAGTCCCAAAAGCAGACCTCATTTTCCATACCTTCAGCAGCGGCTCCGGCACCTTTTTCATCTTTCCCGGCGCGGGGCACTGTTCCTAGTTTTTCAACAGCTCATCGATTTTTGTGCCGCTCCGCTTACGTGGAGGTCCTCGGTGCTCAGCCTCACCATTGATTAGATCTCCACGGTTTCTCCATGGGTCGTCATTCTCGAGCCACCTATAATGCCCCATGTACACGATTTTCCTGGACTTGCCATCTTTCGTTAACGTAAGCTGTTGCAACATTGTATCATCCATACACCTCGTGCATCTGCAGTATCCGTGGCACACCTGGCCTGAGGTGTACCCGTAACCGAGATAGTCGTACACCATCGTCATCAGCACAACTCTCATATAGAAATACTCTCCTTTGCTGGTGTCCCATGTCCATGCCGGTGTTTTCCATAACGTGTCTAGCTCCTTGGGGGAGTCCTAGATTAGGGGGTGTCCGGATGACCGGACTATGACCTTTGGCCGGACTCTCGGACTATGAAGATACAAGATTGAAGACTTCGTCCCGTGTACGGATGGGCTTTCCTTGGCATGAAAGGAAAGCTTGGCGATACGGATATGTAGATCTCCTCCCATTGTAACCGACTCTGTGTAACCCTAGCCCTCTCCGGTGTCTATATAAACCAGAGGGTTTTAGTCCGTAGGACGAACAACAATCATACCATAGGCTAGCTTCTAGGGTTTAGCCTCTCTGATCTCGTGGTAGATCTACTCTTGTACTACCCATATCATCAATATTAATCAAGCAGGAGTAGGGTTTTACCTCCATCGAGAGGGCCCGAACCCGGGTAAAAACATCGTGTCCCTTGTCTCCTGTTACCATCTGCCTAGACGCACAGTTCGGGACCCCCTACCCGAGATCCACCGGTTTTTACATAGACATTGGTGCTTTCATTGAGAGTTCCTCTGTGGCGTCATCTTTAGGCCCGATGGCTCCTCCGATCGTCAACAACGACGCGGTCCAGGGTGAGACTTTTCTCCCCAGACAGATCTTCGTATTCGGTGGCTTTGCACTGCGGGCCAATTTGCTTGGCCATCTGGAGGAGATCGAAAGCTACGCCCCTGGCCATCAGGTCAGATTTGGAAGCTTGGACTACACGGCTGACATCCGCGGAGACTTGATCTTCGATGGATTCGAGCCACGACCGGGCGCGCCGCACTGTCGCGGCATGATCTAGCTCTGCCGCCAAACAGTGCCCAGGAAGCCGCCCCGTTGTCCGCTCCAACCCTTAGTTCGGAGCCGACTGCGCCAATCGAGGACGGATGGCTAGACACCGCCTCGGGGGCTGCAACCTCTACGGCGATCGAGCCGAACACTAGTCTTGTCCTTTGCGAAGCTCGCGACTCCAAGGTGCCGGACTCCTCTCCGGACTCCGAACCTTCCGCACCCCTGTCGATCGAATCCGATTGGGCGCTGATCATGGAGTTCGCCACTGCGGACATCTTTCTGCATTCGCCCTTCGGCGACATTTTGAATTCACTAAAGTCTCTCTCCTTATCAGGAGAGCCCTGGCCGGACTATGGTCAGCAAGGATGGGATGCGGACAACGAAGAAAATCAAAGCCCACCCACCGACCACTTAATAGCGACTGTCGATGATTTAACCGACATGCTCGATTTCGACTCCGAAGACATCGACGGTATGGACGACGATGTACGAGACGACCAAGACCCAGTGCCTCTAGGGCACTGGAAGGCCACCTCGTCATACGACATATACATGGTGGACACCCCAAAAGAAGGGAATGGCGATGGAACAATGGAGGACGACCCCTCCAAGAAGCAGCCTAAGCGACAGCGTCAGCGGCGCCGCTCTAAATCCTGCCAAAGCAAAAACAGTTATTCTGGCACGGGAGATAATAACACCCCGGACTGTGCCGAAGACAACCCCCTCCAGCAGGATTCAGCACAGGAGGATGGAGAAGCCAGCCCTCATGAGAGAGCGGCAGACAGGGAGGTCTAGGATGATAATTACATGCCTCCCTCCGAAGATGAGGCAAGCCTCGAAGACGGCGAATTTGTCGTGCCTGAGGATCCCAACGAACAAGAGCGTTTCAAACATAGGCAAGCAGCCTCAAGAAAAAACAGCAGCAGCTTAGAGCTGACCAAGACTTGCTAGCCGACCGATGGACTGAAGTCCTTGCGGCCGAAGAGTATGAACTCGAACGCCCCTCCAAGAGCTACCCAAAGCGCAGGCTGCTACCCCGATTAGAGGAGGAAGAACCTAAACCTACATCACCAGCGCACGACGCGGCCGACCGGCCACCTCGTGGCCGCGACAGAGAGGCCTCTCGGCCATCGATTCAAGCCGCACCCCGGCGCCGCTATACCAAGGCATGGGGAAACATGCCGGACCTGCAAGACATATTGGAGGACAAGGCAAGGCAAACAAGATCGATCTACGGTTCGCGTGGGCACCCCACGGCACATGGTGATAACCGTCATGCCGGACATGGCAAATACGGCCAGGCCGAACACAGCAGACAAAGCTCATTTGAGCTACGTCGTGATATAGCCCAGTCTAGAGGCGCCGCACACCCACTATGCTTCACAGATGAAGTAATGGATCATCAAATCCCCGAGGGTTTTAAACCCGTAAACATCGAATCATACGATGGCACAACAGATCCTGTGGTATGGATCGAGGATTATCTCCTTCATATCCACATGGCCCGCGGTGATGATCTACACGCTGTCAAATAACTCCCACTCAAGCTTAAAGGACCAGCTCGGCATTGGCTTACCAGCTTGCCAGCAGAGTCAATTGGTTGCTGGGAGGACCTGGAAGCCGCATTCCTTGACAACTTCCAGGGCACCTATGTGCGACCACCAGACGCCGATGACCTAAGCCACATCATTCAGCAGCCAAAGGAATCGGCCAGACAATTCTGGACACGGTTCTTAACCAAGGAAAATCAAATAGTCGACTGTCCGGACACAGAGGCCCTCGCAGCCTTCAAATATAACATCCGTGACGAATGGCTTGCCCGGCACCTAGGACGGGAAAAGCCGAAATCCATGGCAGCCCTCACAACACTCATGACCCACTTTTGCGCGGGAGAAGACAGCTGGCTAGCTCGTAGTAATAACATGACCAAGAGCCCTGGTAATTCGAATACCAAGGACAACAATGGCAGGTCGTGTCGCAACAAACAGAAGCGCTGCATTAACGGTGACAATGAGGAGGATACGGTAGTTAACGCTGGATTCTGAGGCTCTAAACCCGGTCAGCGGAAAAAGCCATTCAAAAGAAGTGCTCTGGGCCCGTCCAATTTGGACCGAATACTCGATCGCGTGTGCTAGATACACGGCACCCCCGAAAAACCAGCCAATCACACCAACAGGGACTGTTGGGTGTTCAAGCAGGCAGGCAAGTTAAGCGCCCAAAACAGAGACAAGGGGCTGCATAGAGATGACGAGGAGGAGCCCCGGCCGCTGAACAATAGGGGACAGAAGGGCTTTCCCCCACAAGTGCGGACGGTGAACATGATATACGCAACCCACATCCCTAAAAGGGAACGAAGCGTGCACTCAGGGACGTATATGCGTTGGAGCCAGTCGCCCCAAAGTTCAACCCATGGTCCTCCTGCCCGATCACCTTCGATCGAAGGGACCACCCCACTAGCATCCGCCACGGCGGATTTGCCGCATTGGTTCTAGACCCAATCATTGACGGATTTCACCTCACTAGAGTCCTTATGGATGGCGGCAGTAGCCTGAACCTGCTTTATCAGGATACAGTGCAAAAAATGGGCATAGATCCCTCAAGGATTAAACCCACAAAGACGACCTTTAAAGGCATCATACCAGGTGTAGAGGCCAACTGTACAGGCTCAGTTACGCTAGAAGTGGTCTTCGGATCCCCGAATAATTTCCGAAGCGAGGAGTTAATCTTCGACATAGTCCCGTTCCGCAATGGCTATCACGCCCTGCTCGGACGAACCACATTTGCAAAGTTCAATGCGGTGCCGCACTATGCATACCTCAAGCTCAAGATGCCAGGCCCTCAAGGAGTCATTACGGTCAATGGAAACACCGAACGCTCTCTCCGAGCAGAGGATCATACGGCGGCCCTCGCGGCGGGAGTACAAAGTAGCCTCTCAAGGCAATTCTCCAGTCCGACTATTACACGTCCGGACACCGTCAAGCGCGCCCGGAGTAACCTACAACAAGACCTCCTCGCACGTTCCGTGCAAGCGTAGCAGTGCGGCCCCAACCCCAGCCCTCGCGAATTTGTGAAACCAGTGCTACGCATACATAATTACGCTCTGGAAATACCATGGGCATAAGGGGAGGGGCACAACCACGGGACGCCCAAAATGTGGCTCAACCGCACTAGGGGCTCCCGATTTTGCCATTTCTTTTTTCTTAACTTTCAGGACTCCATTCTCCGGAAGGCCTGTCCGGCAGTACAATCGCCAAACACACGATGCAATAGCCAGGGAGGCAGCAAGCTACGTCGAATACATGTCTTACATAAAGTCCCGCGGCTTGCCCCTGGAGGGGGACATGTCAAATAATCCCATCTCTTGCTTATCGCACTATTTGTATCATTCTACTTTCACAACAGCCCTTTAATAAACAATACATGGCTCTTGTCTGTTCTTGTATTCATTTTTCTATGTAAGTATGTTAAGTTATAACATTATGCAACCGTACACTTTGGTACGGCCAATACACCAGGGGCTTAAGTACCCCAGAATATGGTGTGAGAAGACCGAACACTCTCACGAGTGTGGCACCCCGAACTTATAGCATTATATGCATCGGCTCCGAATCATGTCTTGGGTGAATAGTTGGGTTTGCCCGGCTCCCATATTTTGGTACCTTACATTCTGTTATATCGGCTAAGGTAGCACTAGGAGAACTACTTCGATTGTGCCCCAGTTGAGCTGGGTTGAGCACCTCCGTAGAGAAAGCTAAAACTGTCCGTCATGATAGGGCGAGAGCGGTCGCTGTTCGAGAGGTTTTCGAGTCCCTAAAGACTTATGCCGCTTAGAGCGAGGAGCTGGCTTTGTCCGGCCTAGGCGTGGATAGCGCCCCGAACTCGGTCTTCCGAATACTAGGGGCTTCGCCGAAATTTAAAATTATAGAATTCTATGGCTAAGTGAGAGTGATAAAGCATTATAGTCCGATTTCCTTGTTCGTTGTGCTGAGCGCCTCCCTCGAAGGACCCAAGAATGGGAACAAGAGCGCTCAGGTTTATCCTGAACACCCCAGCACTCGTGGCATGGGGGTAGAAGCCGACGACTTGCATCTCTCAGATTCAATAAACGGCCGCACAGAAGGTAATATTTTAAATTCAATAAGCGTTGCTTAGTGCATATGAACAAGTTTTCAGCGCACAGGATAAACACGAGCGAGTTTACTCAAAAATTACATCCCTGGTACATTCATTCACCACAAGGCGGGCACCCTTCAGGATGCCCTCATAATATATTTCGGGCTTGCAATGCTCCTTCCCCTCCGGTGGCCCATCTGTCACCAGCTTCTCAGCATCCAGCTTGCCCCAGTGCACTTTAGCGCGGGCAAGGGCCCTACGGGCGCCTTCGATGCATATGGAGCGCTTGATGACTTCAAGCCGTGGACAGGCATCCACCAGCCGCCTAACCAGCCCAAAGTAGCTCCAGGGTAGAACCTCCCCACAGCCGGCCTATAAGGCCCTTCATGGCCTGTTCGGCTACCTTATGGAGCTCGACCAGCTACTTCAGCTGGTCGCTCAAGGGCACTGGGTGTCTGGCCTGAGCATACTGGGACCAGAACACTTTCCCCGTCGAGCTCCCTTCTTCTGCTCGGTAGAATGCGGCAGCGTCGGACACACTACGGGGCAGATCTGCGAATGCTCCTGGAGAGCTCCAGACTCGAGTAAGTAACAAGTAATTCACTTTCACGTGCTTGCTTTGCATAAAGAATGCCTTACCCCCCGCTATCTTCTTCATCGCCTCAATTTCCTACAGGGCTTTTTGGGCTTCGGCCTTGGCGGATTTGGCGCTCTCAAGGGCCGAGGCAAGCTCGGACTCTCGAGTCTTTGAGTCAAGCTCCAATCTCTCGTGTTTCTTCACAAGAGCATGGAGCTCTTGCCGCACTTCCTCCGCCCGCGCCTCCTGCTTTTCTCGCTCGGTGCGCTCCGCGGTCACATTGTCTTCGGCCTTGGACATTGCTTCCTTCAGGGTCGCCACCTCGGTTGTGGCCCCTATAACATTCATGTTGGTCCTATCATTATTTGCAACCAGGTATTTTTATACACTTAAATAAGGTACTACTCACCTTCCTTGTCCTCGAGCTGCTTCTTGCCGAGGCCGAGCTCGATCTCGGACCGCTCGAGGCTCTGCTTCAATGCATCGACCTTCGCAGTCAGTGCAGCAGAGGTCAGCAGCGCAGCCTGCATTCCCTTATTGACATATTTATGTTAGACTCCTGCGTATATCTTTGTAGATCCTCAGTCTGTCTTTTCTTTCTGAACACCGAACTGAGCATCAGGGTCTACTGTCTAGGCGGTAATATTTTACATGTCTTAAATACATACCTCAAAGCCTGTTAGAAGGCTGGCACATGCTTCTGTCAGCCTGCTCTTGGCGGACTGAACCTTCTGGATCACCGCACTCATAATAGTGCGGTGCTCCTCGTCGATGGAGGCGCCGTTAAGCACCTCCAGCAAATCATCCGGTGCCTCCGGTTGGAAGGAGGTCACCGGTGTCGTAGGCTTTCCCTTCTTACGAAGGGGCGGCCTGCCGGACTCCGGAACCACTGAAGGTTCCGGTGCGGCGTCCGGCCCAGGGCCGGACTTAGATCCCTCTGCGGTTTTATCCCCTTTGCGCCTGGAGTCCGGAAGGTCGCCTTGCGGCGCCTCCTGCGCTACCTCCTCCTGGCATGGCCCCTTCCGGGACTCCACCTCGGCATCATCCATGGGGCGAGGGGAGGTAGCAGTTGGAAGTGAAAGACTATTCACATTCGACGAATACAGGGATCCGCTCGACAAAGCGTCGAGCTGGGCCTTGGGCGGACTACATGATTATGTTCGGTGTTAGAAGATGTTGTGCACTAAAGGAACGCCATGAGTTATTCTGGTATCCGGATACTTACGATGTTGCCAGCGGCTTGGCCCTGGATGGCCACTCCTCTCCGCCGTCTTCGGCGTCACTGGCGTAGTCCGGAAGAAGGGTTTTCCCCTTCTTGGACCCTCCGGCCTCCCCAGTTGGGGCGGCCTTCCTTTTCTTTCCTCCCCCTGTTGGAGGGGGAGAGGCTTCTTCTTCCTCCTCCTCGTCTTCGGAGGAGGAGTGCGCTTCGGGGTCGTCAGGCGATGAGTCTGACACCACCAGGTGCCGGGAGCTCCTTCGAGTTCCCGTGGCCTTCTTCTTGGCCTTCTTCTCCGGCACCACGTGAGGTGCCGGGACTAGCAGCTTCGCAAAGCGGGCATCTGCTGGGCCTTCGGGCAAAGGAGCCGGACAGTCGATCTGTCCGGACTTCTTCTGCTAGTCCTGTTGAAGGAATGGGAGCTTAGATCCCGCATAGAGTCAAACTATGAAAAACAAGTACCCTGTAATGGGTAAACTAAGCTTACCGCGCTGGCTTGGCGCTTCGCGCAGAATCCACGATCCTCGGTGATGGGAGGGTGAACCTCAGAGCTCTTGAAAAGCACCTTCCAGGCATCTTCGCGCGTTGTGTCGAAGAGCCTGGACAAAGTTTGGTGCTGGGCCGGGTCGAATTCCCACAAATTAAAAGCCCGTCGTTGACATGGGAGGATCCGGCGGAAGAGCATGACCTAGACTATGGTGACAAGTTTAACCTTCCTGTCAATCAGGCCTTTGACGCAGGTTTGGATTCCGGTCAGCTCCGCCGAATTACCCCATGATAGGCCCGTCTCTTTCCATGAGGTGAGCCGTGTGGGGATGCCAGATCGGAATTCAGGGGCCGCTGCACATCCAGGGTCGCGCGGCTCGGTGATGTAGAACCACCCCGATTGCCACCCTTTGATGGTTTCCACAAAGGAACCCTCGAGGCATGTGACGTTGGCCATATTGCCACCATGGCGCCTCCGCACTCCGCCTGCTGGCCGCCCACTACCTTCGGCTTGACATTGAAGATCTTCAGCCATAAGCCGAAGTGGGGCTTGATGCGGAGGAAGACCTCGCACACACGATAAACGCCGAGATGTTGAGGATGAAGTTTGGGGCCAAATCGTGGAAATCTAGGCCATAGTAGAACATGAGCCCCCGGACAAATGGGTGGAGTGGAAAGCCTAGTACGCGGAGGAAATGGGGGAGGAACACCACCCTCTCATGGGGACTGGGGGTGGGGATGAGTTGCCCCTCATCTGGGAGCCGGTGCACGATGTCGTTTGATAATTATCCGGCCTTCCTCAACTTTTTGATGTGCCTCTCCGTGACGGAGGAGGCCATCCACCTGCCTCCCGCTCCGGACATGGCTGGAGAAGGTTGAGGTGGGAAGTGCGGACTTGGGCGCTGGAGCTCGAGTATGCGGATATGGATAAGCAAAGGAAGAAGGCGTAAATGGAAAGAGTGGAGCCTTATCCCCTTATATGGGCGGACGAAACTATGTACCCCCACCAGCCTAGTAAAACTTGCTTATCTCCCAAGCGTCGTGATTAATGGCGCGGTTGGGTTACCCACGCCCGTATTGATGAGAATCCGGGAATAAGGGGACATGATCTCTGCTTTGACAAGACGTGCCAAGGAAACCGCCTCGCTAAACGCGCTGAGGTGGGACGTAAAACGATTTGAATAAAGGCTTGGCCGTGGCATGATGTCACGCTGCAGAATACGTCAGCAGATTAGATTTGTACAAATATTATTCTCTCTACGGTGGTATGTGGAACTTATTTTGCAGAGCCGGACAATATCCTTGTGTTCAACATCTTCTATGAAGTATTCGGAGGAGGAACCCGCCTTGCAATGCCGAAGACAATTTGCACGCCGGACTCATCGTCATTGAAGCCTGGTTCAGGGGCAACTGAGGGAGTCCTGGATTAGGGGTGTCCGGGTGACCGGACTATGACCTCTGGCCGGACTCTCGGACTATGAAGATACAAGACTGAAGACTTCATCAAGTGTCCGGATGGGACTTTCCTTGGCGTGGAAGGCAAGCTTGGCGATACGGATATGTAGATCTCCTCCCATTGTAACCGACTCTGTGTAACCCTAGCCCTCTCCGGTGTTTATATAAACCGGAGGGTTTTAGTCTATAGGACGAACAACAATCATACCATAGGCTAGCTTCTAGGGTTTAGCCTCTCTCATCTCGTGGTAGATCTACTCTTGTACTACCCATATCATCAATATTAATCAAGCAGGAGTAGGGTTTTCCCTCCATCGAGAGGGCCCTAACCTTGGTAAAAACATTGTGTCCCTTGTCTCCTGTTACCATCCGCCTAGACGCACAGTTCGGGACCCCCTACCCGAGATCCGCCGGTTTGACACCGACACTCCTCTTTCAGAAGCCCCATATACAGGTTAATATTATTTCCCGGTTGTTTTGGCCCTTGAATCAGCATGCTCATGTGTGCGTACTTTGTCTTCATGCACTTCCATGGGGGGAGGTTGTACATCCATACAAAGATGGGCCACGTGTTGTGGTTGGTGTTCTTGTTTCCAAACGGATTCATGCCATCGGTACTCGCACCAAGCACGATGTTCCTTGGATCTTCTGTAGCAAATCCATATACGACGTTGAATGCTCTCCACTGGCTACCATCTACGAGGTGTCTCATCTTCGGATCATCTCCATCGTTGGGATTCTTCCTCTTCGCGTGCTAGTGCATGAGCTTTGCTTCCTTATGATCTATGAAATACCGCTGTAGACGGGGAGTGATTAGAAAGTACCATACAACTTTCTGAGGAGCTTTCTTTCATGCCTTCTTGTATCGAGGAGCATTGCACAATGGACAACTAGTTTTTTCCGTGTGCTCCCCCTGATAAATGATGCCATTGTTGATGCATGTGTGGTACCTAATGTGTGGAAAATCAAAAGGGCAAACAATTTTCTTGGCCTCCTCGACACTAGTAGGACATAGGTTCCCCACGGAAATAACTTTATTATGTAGATACTTCAAATGCTCATCGAGGCTTTTGTCTGTCCATTTGTTTTTGGCCTTCATCTTTAGAAGTTCGAGCGTGAAACTTAAGCGGGTCACCTCGGGATCGCAACCGTCATACAGTGGAGTCTTCGAGTCCACTTTAAGTTGCGCCAGCTTGGCCTCCTCTCTAGAAGCAGCTCTATCGCTAGTCATACTCTTACGAAGGAGGTATCAAACATGAGGGGCCTGCACAACTGCAATAGTAGAGTCAAAGACTGTGGCGTGACCGCCGCCTATTCTTCGCCATGTCTGGGCTCTTCTTCGCCGTGTTCGGAATCTTCTCCGCCACCATCATTTCCGGACTCTTTCCCGCCGCCATGTCCGGCGCCATCATCGTCTTCGTGTCGATCGGTCATCTATTCATCTAGCCCCATGTTGTTATTCCCTGCCATGTGGACGTCCTCCTCCTCATCATCTTCTTCACTTATCCACCGAGTATAGCCATCCATAAAACCATTCATCCGTAGGTGTGCCTTCAAAATGCCATGATCAAAAGGGTCCAAAAGGACTCCTTCTTTGCATCCTGCACATGGACATCTAATCCTAGTCCAATTATTTGCATACATGTCCATCACTGCGGATTGCATGTATCGCTCCATGTTCCATCCACTCACCTTCATGACCGACTGCACGGTATAACAAGCACAACAAAAAAAAGACACATCCGTGACATTTTTGGCCGAACAATTTTTTTTTCTGTCATACATATGACACTTCTATGACGATAATTGTGACAAAACCCGGTATCATCATAGATGTGGTGGGCTCCTACTTCTATGACAAAAAGTCATGACAGAAAATGGGCGTTTCGTCCTGGGCGGGCCGGAGACGCAGCTGCATGACATTCTTTGGGCCGTCCATGACGGAAAAACCGTGGTAGAAGCGAGGGGTAGGAAAATTTCGGGGAGTTGCCGGTTACGGTGGGAGCTCACGGGCCGAGCGATGCGCGTTTCTCTCGTACATGTACGCGGGTGTGTGCGAGGCGTTGGCTCTAACTGAACCCGAGCGAGGGGTTGGGCTCTAACTGAACCCGAGCGATTGGACTGCAGGCTACGCGTTACTGAACCCGAGCGATCGATCGATGGCTGTTAACTAAACCCGATCGAGTTATTCCTTCACTATTGCTGCTAACTAAAGCCGATCGATTGGATGAACAGTGAGCGTTGCGGGGGGGGTGGATGAACAGTGAGCGGTGGCATTGCCTCTGGATGAACAGGACCCTGTGGTGTGGAGGGCTGAATGAACAGTAGACGGTGGAGGGGTGGCCGTGGAGGGGTGGTTGAACAGGACCCCGTGGTGTGGAGGGCTGGATGAACAGTAGACGGTGGAGGGCTGGATGAACAGTAGACGGTGGAGGGTGGTTGAACAGTAGCCGGTGGAGTAGCGCGCGGTGGAGGCTGGATGAACAGGAGCCCGTGGAGGCTGGAGGAGGTCGACGGTAGCCCATGGAGGCTGGAGGAGGTCGACGGTGGAGATGAACAGTATCCCGTGGAGTCCCATTTTGCGGTACGCCACACCCCTCCCGATGAACAGGACCCCCATTTCGATCATAGCACTCAACGACAAGTCTGTTTCGTCCGTTTTGCGGTACACCACACCCCTCTCGATGAACAGGACCCCCATTTCGATCGTAGGAGGTCTGTTTCCTCCGTTTTGCGGTACGCCACACCCCTCCCAATGAACAGGACCGCCGTTTCGACCGTAGGAGGTCCGTTTCCTCCGTTTTGCGATACGCCACACCCCTCCCGATCAACAGGACCCCCATTTCGACCATAGGAGGTCCGTTTCCTCTGTTTAGCGGTACGCGACACCCCTCCCGATCAACAGGACCCTGTTCCGAACGTGGCCGGTCGAGCACAAGGCCGTTTCCTCTGTTCAGCAGTACGCCAGGCCTCGTTTCCATTGCCTGTTCCGTCCAAGCCGGTTGGCTCCCACGCATTCCGTTGCCTCCCGATGAACACGATGCATTCCGTTGCCTCCCCATGAACACGACGCATTCCTTTGCCTCCCCATGAACACGATGCATTATGTTGCCTCCCCATGAACATGAGCCCTTGCCGTACGTATGCGCGACTAAGCGTTCGAGACCCCGCCCGTATGTACACATACGTGGCCGTATTTTCTTTCTTGCACCCTGGCCGCTGTACGTACGTGTACATGCTATGTGCGCGCCTCTACTACAACACGTGCGCGCCTCTACTACGACACACGCGCGCCTCTACATCGAACAGTATGTACGTACATGTTCGAGACCAGGATGACAACGCTACGTATGCTTCGACCAGGTGGGTCCCGACTGTCAGGCACTTCCTTGCCTGCGAAGATGTAGCTAGTGGGTCCCAGCAGTCAGGGGGCGAATCATTTTTTTTTGCATGGACGCACTTCCTTGCGTGCGAAGGTGTAGCTGATGGGTCCCAGCAGTCAGGGGGGCGAATCGTTTTTTTTTTTGCCCAGACGCACTTCCTTGCGTGCGAAGGTGTAGCTGCTGGGTCCCAGCAGTCAGGGGGGCGAATCTTTTTTTTGCACGGACGCACTTCCTTGCGTGCGAAGGTGTAGCTAGTGGGTGCCAGCAGTTGGGGGCGAATCGTTTTTTTCGGACGCACTTCCTTGCGTGAGAAGATGTAGATGGTGGGTCCCAGCAGTCAGGGGGGTGAATCGTTTTTTTTCGGACGCACTTCCTTGCGTGCGAAGATGTAGCTCGTGAGTCCCAGCGGTCAGGGGGCGAATCATATTTTCACGAAATACGGTGGCCCGTCCGGTGGGTCCCCGCTGTCAGGTGGAGGAATAATTATTTTGCGCGTAATAAGGAGGCACTTCCTTGCGGCTGCCGTGGACCCAGCTGTCAGCCTCTCCACGCACAGTCCACGTCCGATGGAAGTCGTTCCTTGACCACGTTGACCACGCTGCGCCGAGAGCACCACGGCGGTGGACGACGGTGAGGCCTAGGAAGGGGACGACGCGGAGCCGGGGAAGACGCGACAGTGGATGCACACGCAAAGAGGAGTACGAGGGTTCACTGGTTTGGCTACGCTGCCATCTCCGCAGAATAACAGGGGGTGTGGGTGAGTAGAGGGATGGCCTGGCCATCGGTGGGAGTAGTAGGGGGCGGTGAGGCCTCCGCGGCAGCACAGCGGGCCATGGGAGGCAGGAGTAGGCAGCACGACCGGCGCTGCTTTGGGCGGCTAGAGCAAGAAGACCAGTGGTTGAAGAAGCATGACAGCCGTTGGATGGACATTGTATGGTCACTACAGCTAGAATCATTTATATTGACTAAGTTGACAAAGCCCTTGGTACGTCAACTGAGTAGGCCCACAAGTCAGCTTCCGAAACGGTGCGCCCTAGATGTCAGGGGGAGGAATCATTTTTTGGGCGGGTGAAGCTAGAATATCCGAGATTGAAGAAGAAGCACGGCATCCGTTGGATGGACATCCAACAGCCACTGCTGCTAGAACCGTGTGTTGACTATAAGTTGACAAAGCCTTGCATACACGTCAACTCTGTTTTTAGGGGATGCGTCAACTTAGTAAGGCCAGAACTGTGTGGCAGAGAACTTATAGCCCATTTGAGATTTGTAAGAATGTGTAGCCCATTTTTGAATTCTAATGGAATTTACTACAGCCCATTTACAGTTTGTTAAAAGTACAGCCCATTTCAACCAACCGTTCAAAACAGAATTCAATAAAATTTCCCACATTTTGATGGGATCCGAATATTTTTATCCCGAAATTTCTAGTCAGATTAAATACAATTTCAATATAAATTTATATTACGTAAAAATCCAATGAAACATTGCGCTCGCAACAATTAATGAAATTAAAATTTTCAATATTCCAAAAACAATATTTTATAAAGTAATCACTATTTGGTGCATTTTTTTATAGTTACTACCCAGTTTTTATAATTACATCCCATTTATTATTTCTTAAAGCCCATTTTCTTGTTAAGCCTATTGCATCCCTCCTAGGGAAGATTTGCAGCCCAGTGGGGCGGAGAATAACAACTTGACCTTGCATGGGTATTCCTCAAAAAAAAGTATAGCTGGGCCAGCCATTTTCAGCTTGAAAAAAATTAATATCTGGGCTGGATATCTAGCCTGGGCTAGACGGGCCACAGCCCGCCCAGTTAATACCTACAGCGATGTTTTCATTGTTGTTCAGAGGAGAAAAATTAATATCTGGGGTAAACATCGAAAAACTCTGCAGTGCTCACACCTCAAAACACAAATACTGCTCGAGCTGCTTGGTCCCAGCTGTCGGCCGCTTCTTGTGCAATTCTCTCGTTTATTTATTGACTACTACCTACTTTCCGGTTTATAATGCTCAATTCAAAAATCTCACCAATCAAGGTAGATGGCGAGTGGTGGAATACTTTTTGTAGTTTTGCAAAAGCACCTAATTAATGCTCTTGTTATCCTCAAAAAATTATGTTTATCAATGCATTAATTGCAATGCATGCATGCATAAAGTACATGCATTGGTCAATTTTCTCTTAATACTTGCATGCAATGATTTAATGCACCTTGGAATCTGAACATATGATGGAAAACAACCAAATTGAGCCTTATAAAATGGAAAAACTAAAATTTTGAGATAAGCCCTATGAACCGGAAAGGAGGGAGTACATAGGTTGACAATGGTGTGGGACCGTGATGTCAGGAAACCAGGAGGAAGCAAAATAAATTATAGTTATACATATATAATAAGGAGGCACTTGCATACGTGAGGCTATGGACCTGGTGGGTCCCCATTGTCATCCTATCCAAGTAAAGTCATATCCTTGCCTGCGCGCGCTTTCTGCCCGAAACAGTTAGCGCCGGCTGCCCCGCTTCCTGGTGCAGGCGATTGCTCCGCCTTCAAACAACACAAGTGTCGTTTGTCCGTCCATCTGCCGCACACATTAATGAAACGCGGTTGCCGAGGTGGCTACTCCGGCACCACACGTCCGTCTTTTCGCCCGCCCACCATTGCTATATAAACTGCTGCGCCGGCCATAGCCACAGTCATCCACATCCGTTCCCTTTCTCCTGTCCACACCACTATTGCCCACCATGGCTTCCTCGCGCTCCAGCGCTCTTCGGGACGGGCAGACAACGGACCACAAGGAGATGGCAGCCATTGTTGCCGACCGGCTGGCCGGCAGGCAGCCGGAGGATGACGAGGTCCCAATGGAGAACATGGTAGTTGACGATCCGGTGCCAACCCCCTCCTTCGCGCCATCCTCGTTGGTGCATTGCACCATGACCATCGGCGAGGCCCGTGCCCAATATATGGACAGGGTGAGGCAGATCCGTGAGGAGTAGTTCCGAGAGGCGCAGGCCAACGCCGCCTACAACCACCATCTCCTCTAGGAGCACCTGCAGCCGGAGGAGCAGATCGCCGCGGAGCAGGCGGAGCAAGAGGCGCTGCTCGACTCGTACCGCTCCACCCACAAGGGCCACCTCGAGCGCTGGCGGTACTGCATGCGGGTGGCAGAGGCTGCGGCTGCCTACAAAGAGGCTACCAAAGAGGGCGATGAAGAGGGCGAGGTGATGTTTGGGGAGACCGAGGACGAGGCAGAGGACAATGCCGGCTCCGACGAGTCCCCTCTCAGCTGGCATCGACAACGCCCTGCTTCGCTGAGGCTCCGCGGCGCCAACACCGAGGCAGAGGACACCGCAGGCTCCGCCGAGGCCCCTCCCCGCCAACAACGAGGCAGAGGACATCGTCGGCTCAGCCGAGGCCCCACCCTGCCGGCAACATGGGGCAGGATTTCCACCGCTCCGCTGAGGCGCCGCCCGCTGGCAACGAGACAGAGGACATCACCGGCTCCGCCGAGGCTCCGCCCCACTGCCAACGAGGCCGCGCCACATAGAAAACGAGGAAGAGTAGAACACAGTAGGTCGCCGCCGCTCGGGTCCAAGTAAGGCCACCGCTGCTACCCTCCGGTTGAAGCCAAGCTAGGCGGGTTGACCATTGACGATCGGTTAGCTTCTTGGCGGCTACGTGCAGTCAGAGAGCTGCGTTGGAGAAGAACACTGCTTCTACTTAACTGCTGGTGCAGTTGGCTGACTGACACGTGGGCCCAATGGGCCACATGTCAGTTACGCAACTGCACCTGCAGTTAAGTCACTGAAGCTTCGGTTAATTAATTATACCTCCAGTGCACCCCTTTTTAGTTTTTTTTAGAAAGGGAGGATGACCCCCGGCCTCTGCATCTGGGAGATGCATGCGGCCACAAACACCCCTTTTTAGTTGAAGAATGTATGAAATGTAATGAAATCCGGCATGTTTATATGAAATCCGACCGTGTATGAATGAATTTATTTCGATTAGTTTGAATTCCTGTATCACTGGCATTGGATGAACATGCAAAACAATACATAGTAGCATTATTCCCAGGGTGATCACCTCGTTTGCAACAGTTTCACATGTACTCCCTCCGGTCCTTTCTATACAAGTTTTGTCTGCAGTCAAAGTATCTCTACTTTGACCAATCTTATACAAAAAAGTATGCACTTTCACAATGTGCGAAGTAAAAAGGAACAGAAGGAGTACAAAGAGTTTGAGCAGCTTTTTAGCATTTCTGTACATTGCAATCAAACACACAGGGCTGGCAATTCATAGAGAACATTCAAAACAATCGATGATTATGCATCTCAGTGACTCACATGTTAGAGGCAATATTTACTTCACAACTAAAGAATAAAGAAAAAATTGATCGACGCTGCTGACAGCAAGGGCGTCCCATTCAAAAATATCAAACGCATGTCTTAAAATCAATGAGAAAAATTTGACAAGGTTGTCCCATTCCAAAATATCAAATGCCTACGAGTGTGGAATGGGCAGGGTTTGCCATCAGTTCGGACATTGACATGGCACCTCGTGCTAAATAAACCAACTGTTCTTTTTGTGTAGTTCCACCAAAATCAACCAAATTCACGCGTAGCTTGTACGATTTCGCCCTTATATGTTGCAACGCCTTGAACTTATCGGCACCTCCTTTCTTGTGGTGGAAATGAATGATTCGATGTATTCATGAACATTTTGTGCAGTTCCCATTGAAATCAAGTTGATCACCCCTGTTTGCACAAATACAAAAAAGTGATTAGTATAAAGCAAAATGTACTATTAATTGACAGTTTAAACAGGCACCTACATGGTCCATGTAGAGCACACATTTAGAAAAATGGAACTCACCAGAAAGAATCTTAGAAAAACATTGTACTCGCGCATCACAGCAAAAAAATGGAGATTTGTCAGTCCTTCTGAGCTGAAGTTAGTTTGGTCTTGTGGGGAGTAATGCAACCATCCTTCAACTGCTCCTTTTGATGAGAATCCTAGAACAACATTGTACTCGCGCATCACAGCAAAAAAATGGAGATTTGTCAGTCCTTCTGAGCTGAAGTTAGTTTGGTCTTGTGGGAAGTAATGTAACCATCCTTCAACTGCTCCTTCTGATGAGAAGATAGACAGGGCTTCTTCATCTTGGCATAATCGGAACTAGTCACTTCACGTACTCCATATTCTTCTTCAGAGGACGATTATCCTATTGTGCAAAGACAAGAGGACAACTAAATGCTAGCATCCCTATTTTCTCGGAAAAAAGGAAAGGAAATATTTAAAACAACATAGATGAAGCACTTCTCAAGGACAATACCACTTTTTCATGACAGTATTTAAATAGTAGCACAACACCAATAGAGATGACAAAGCTCAACCATATGGATGAATTAGTGGGCGAGTACCAACCTTTGTTAGGAGGCTTATTGTGTAGAGCATACAGATCAAGCACTTCTCCGAAACCATCTGTTGCTATCTATTTTGGTGGCCATGCTTAGTATATACTCCTCGATTAGTTTAATGTTTCCAACATCTTTTTGTGCAGTTCCACTAAAATATATGGTATCTTAAAAGAAGATCCCTGTTTGCACAAGTAGAGATAATTACGTATTACATTAAGAGTGTCATCAAATCAGTGGCAAAACAATTGCTCGTTCTAGCCATAGCAATAAACTAAGATGCAAAACTATATCATTACTTGTGTCATCACAGTTCCAATGCTTCATTACAGCATCGGGAGTTGATTTTTGTTTTTCTGCTTGTTCTTCCCCTTCATCACTTGGTTCAATAACAGACAAGCTTCGCCTTCAATGTAAGATTTGGCATGTCAATTAGGGAGCACAAGTATAGCACTAAACAATGACATTAATTTTCTGATGAAAGTGGCAAAATACAGGCCAGCAGTTGTGAAATATCCTTATCTTACCTCAATGGGATATTACGGTGCACATACAGATTGGAAGTCTTGTCTCCATTTGTGCAGTTCACTAAAATCAAGCAACATTATCGTACAAGTAGCATAACATATGAAAGCACACTGCAGAATCATGTGAAACAAGGCTAGTACTGACCTCTCATGATGCGGAATTCAAACAACTCACAAGAAGAAGATCTGAACCAAATTCGCCTTAACGGATAGGAAGTAAGATCTCCTCTTGTGCAGTTCCACTAAGATCAAGCAATCAAGCAACATTGTCGGTGTGACATTTTGGTTGAACTGCACAAAACACTCTTAAAACAAAAGTGTTTTGTGCAGTGCAACAAAAGGTCACAATGGCAACGAGGTGAAGTAGATAACCCTGTTTACACAGAGGTGCAAAGGAAACAATTAGTGGTCAATAACGGTGGATGACACAGAAGCCAACAAAAAGAAGCATCTACCTTATCTAAATGGGAAAGAAAGCAAGACAGTAGCATTTCTCAAACGGTGGCATTGATTAATATTAACATAGAGATTATATTAACAATAAAATTCGTTAAACATGTAATTTGCTTTTAACTGTGGCATTGCATCAATTTTCCAGCGGCATTATTAGAGGGTGTTTGTTTACAGGGACATTTTGGTGTAGGGACTAAAAAAACTCCGTGTCAGTCACATCTAAACCAAACAGGAGGGACTTTTCGGGACTAAAAGTGGGCATTTGGGACTAAAGAAAGAAGACCCCGAGGGAGTCTTTTTGGGACTTTTTCCAACAGTTGCCCCTGCCACGCATCGCACCTTGTTTCTATTAGTTCATTACTAGGGGTAACATGGTCTTTTATCATGTCATTTAATAACCTCTAGTCCATGTTTAGTCCCTGGAACCAAGCAGGTAGGGACTAGGGAGTTTTTAACCAAACAGGGCCTTAGATTAACAACAGCTAATGAGTTGCACGGGACAGTGGACACACCAGCACCGTGTGCATATACCGATGTACTGTGGTCATGCACAGTCTGTTGCAACAAAGAACAAACAACCAAGGAGCATATTTGTGTTGGTCCCAGTTTTGTTATCTTTAGACACCTTTCCCTATGTGAGCGCAGCAAATCTAGTCCTGCTCAAACTCTACAGCCTTGTCCCTTCCTTTCCTTTTTGACCTAGTACTTTCGCCCCTTCCTTTCCTCTTTGAACCACGTCCTAGATTTATGTGATACAACTTTCCCCACTACTTTCCCCCATTCCTTTCCTCTTTGAACCACATCCTAGATTCATGCTACACAACTTTCCCCCTTCATTTCCTCTTTGAACCACGTCCTAGATTCATGCTATATACAACTTTTCCCACTACTTTCCCCCACTCCTTTCCTCTTTGAACCACGTCCTAGATTGATGGTATACATGAAGTTAGAGCAATGCATGTGGAGTAAGTAAAATATACCTTAAGGTTCTTGGGGCGTGGTTCGGTGGACGACGGGACAGCGGCGAAGAAGAAGGGGTCAGAGGCCCTCCCACGCCGCTGCTGGGTGGAAAGTGAACAACAGCGCGGGTAGTGGATTCCCTCCCTTGCCGACGGCGACAGCGTTAAGCCTCCTTGCCTTCCCGGTGGACGAATCCTGTCGGCTCTTTGAGTAGCAGTGAGGGGAGAGAGAGGCCAATGAAGTCTTGTTTAGATCTGGAGAGGGCGAGAGAGTGTGAAGAGAGCAACTACAAGCGCTAAGGCTCCAGTGTGTATATATATACTGGAGAGAGAGTGTGAAGCATGCAAACCCTGGAAAACATTTTGACCAGTCAAAGAATCCTCCTGGCAAAAATTATGCTCAAGTGTAGTTATCGAACCCGAGACCTCAAGTTTGATGAGCGAACAGGCTAACCAGCTACGCAACCCTCCCGTTATGTTCAACGAGAGGAAAATAACCTTTTATACATTCCTGCATTCGTGTGACAGGCATGCCGTGTTTTTTTTGTGTGTGTGGGAGTCATTAGGATTTCAATCATAATCGTGTCATGTGGCTTTGGTGGTAAGACTATCCAAAGTGGTGCAGAAATAATGTAGCCTTAGTCACCTTACCTCTCTCCACGTAGTACATTGGGTCCTACCAGTCAGAGGGTGAAACAAACAAATTAATAAGAAAAATTAAAAGCACCAGTGGTGTATCTTACTACCTCACACATCTTGCGACTGCTCGGGAACACTGTCCAATTGATCCCTCTGTTCGCTCACGTACTATTTTAAGTGAATCCTTATTATAACATGCACACAAATTTTGGGCACTTGTATTCGACTTAAGTCAGTGTGCCATCGTATCTTGTATACTTACTACTCCCTCCGTCTAGGTGTAATAAGTCACGTTAGAAGGTGCAATGGGACCAAGGTGCGTGCGTGTGCGTGTGTGTGTTTAACAGCATGTGTGTGTTAGAGAGTGCGACAGATCGACCTACTCCTACAGAGATATGGTGTATAGTGTACGATTTTAGCCGCGAGAGTCGGTGCATCCTCTCGTTTCCGGGCGTGTCCGGTAGGGACATGCGGACAGCTGCCACGCCCGCTCCTGACCAGCCTGGCCCACCCAAAGCCCCTCCATCGCCCGCGCGTGCTTCCTGCCCAAACTGGTCAGCGCTGCTCCAAAGAATCGGTGCCGCATTCATGCCCGGGAAGAGCGGACACGACCTCTCACTAGCGCAAGAGTGATGGTTGCTTCGTCCGTCCAACTTACTGCTGGGTCTATGTGATTTGACGGCTCATTGGTCTTTATTACTGAGGTGGTAGGACTGCTGGATGTCCCACGCTTTCGGCGAAAGGAGGTAGTAGATTACAATTTTCTCCATTCTTACAGCGGAGGAGTGCAAGAGCAGTGAAAACACGCAGGCTCAGTGATTACATGGCCCACCTCACACTATCACCGTGCGACACCTAACTCTTTACATAGTACTCCCTCCGTTCCTAAATATTACTAGATGAGTCCCCGCGCGTTGCCGCGGAACAGCGGTATATCTCTCTGCGCAAAATTATCGATTTCATAGAACTAAAAAAAATCTATAACCGCATGACAAATGTGGTAGCCAAACTAAATAAACTCCCATCATCATTTAGATCATCCCACGTAAGGAAAAAAGATCAGCCAACTCCTACTGCATAATGGGATTATATTTTTCTTTTTGACATGTTAATGGGACTTAAAAGCTCACTTACATGCATGCTACCGGTGCATGCTTGCATGCAGACATGTTGATGTGATTTAAAACCCACTCACATGCATGTGCCACGGTATTTCTGCATGCTTGCATGTGGCTTAGTGCGGAGCCTCTCAACGTCTAGATCAGACGGCTATTATGACTGATTTACTTCATCTAACGGCTACGTCAATTTTGATGATGTGGCTCAAGGAGAGGATAGAGAATTCCTAGTAGTGGGGGCTAGCTATTACTAGTAGATAAGTCTTTGTAGAGATTCCACTAGGTGAACTACATACGGAACAAAATGAATGAATCTACACTTAAAATGCATCTATATACATCCGCATGTGGTTAATGGTGAAATCTCTACAAAGACTTATATTTAGGAACGGAGGAAGTACTAGTATAGTACTAGTACGTACTGTAATTTATCAGCGAGATAAATTTGTACAATGCTATGAAGCTTCCAGCTCCTGTTACATGTATCTTGCGTCCAAGGTTGCCCGTTGCAACATTTCATCAAATACAAAGGAGACTAACATGCATGCTATTGCATCTCAATGATTGACAGATCATAGCAAATATGTACTCCCTCCGTTCCAAAATAAGTGTCTCAACTTTGTGCAAACTTTAGTACAAAGTTGTACTACTACTAAAGTTGACACTTATTTTGGAACAGAGGCAGCTAAAGAAAAAAACGATCCATGCAGTCCCTAGCCCTTGAACCGTGAACCCTGACCAGGCTTCAATTTGCTGGCAACGTTCGAGCTTCCTAATAAATGAAGTTTGCAACCTTTTGACCATCGGATCATTTTGTGCAGTTTCACCAAAATCGAGATGAGCATCCCTGTGGCAAAGAAATTGAAGAAGCGTGATTAGAATAAGATTACTAGGACTAGTTGATGAGACATAAACTCATCACAAATACAGTACGTAGAAGCCAGTAGAGGTATCAGGTATGTGCGGGGCAAAGAAGTAGAGAAATATCCACAGGGAGTGATGTGGGCAGCTGGAGCAGTGGTGCAAGCCGGCTGTAAAGGGAGTTGTACCTGAGGGACGTAGCTCAACCTTGAGGAGGGCGGCGGGAGGCGGCAACTGCCCACGTCGCGGCAGTGAGCAAGGGACGAAGGCAACCTCACCGGCTTTGTGAGAGAGAACGGCGGGGACCCCTGATCGGGACGTGCCGACAGTGGGTTTTCGCCGTCGGCGACGGACCACCGCATCTACACTAAGCATCCACCCCTTCCCCAAGCGGACGTGATCCGCCGGGATGTTAGAGATGTGGCCACAGTCGTTTTGTGCGAGAGAGTGTGAAGAGAGCAACCCCAGCAAGCAACCGTGTAGGCTGGCCCGTCCTGACTATGTATATAGTGGAGCGGTTTCCTTTTCTCTCCATATGAACCTATCATATTGCGTACGTGCCACTGAAGAAAAAAAATTATTTATAAATGACGCGGCACCTACTACTCGTTCTCCTATAACCTTGCGCTTGGCATCTCCAAAATATTAACCTTGCGATTGGCTCTTCGCCTCTTCGGGAAGTCGAGCAATAATGGTAGTGCAGTATATATCGTTCTGGCTATATGAGACCGAATGAATTGCTGCACGTCCACCACGTGGGCGAGGGTCGAGGGGCGAGGGAGAGTGCTACTACATACGGAGCAAAATGAGTGAATGTACACTCTAAAATACGTCTATATACATCAGTGTTTGGAGTATGTACTAGTAGTTCATATTGAAATCTACTAAAGGACATATATATTCCAAACAATATGATATAATCTCTATAACCAAGGTATTAGGGACGAGGAGTAAACGGAGGGAGTAGTAAATTTTTCTCCTCGTCCTGCGAGCCACCGTGCGCATGGGCGAGGGAGGAGCAAGCTTCACCTCATCCTGCGAGCCACCGCGCCCGTGGGCGGGGGAGACGGCGTACTAAGCAAGCTTCTCCTCGTTCTGCGAGTTGATGGGACACATCAAAAGTACTCCAGTGTATAGAGCCTTGCCTCTAAGGTAGGCCCCACATGGTTTGCCTCTTTTTTTAATTTAACATAACGCGTCAAGTCGCAATTTGTTTGTTCACCCGTGGTAGACGATCCTCCCTCCACCAAGTGGACAACTAGTACACGTGCCAAATTACCACGTGGGCTGCCTTTTTCGTACAGAAATGAGCTCCACCGTGTACCCGCGCGGGTGTGGTTGGGAAAGAGACGGGAGTACGTGCGCCGTGCATGCACCTCTTCTCTTCGTGCACGTCCCCCACCTACGTGGGTGTGTGTGAGAGATACAAACCGCGTTCGTGAGTGTTTTTTGTTTTGGTGGGGTGGGGGTGGGTGGGGGTTGATTTCGTGAATTATTTGTGGGAATATGTGTCGATGACATCTCAAACAAAATTTTGCATGCAATGTGTGTGAAATGGAGGCCTATCCATATCATACATAGAGGGTCGGGCAATCCACGAGAAGAGAGGGAGGGGTCATAGCTATCGATAGAGTCGAAGAGAGGATCAAGTGGGTGGGTGCGAGATCGATGAAGAGAGCCATCGAAATTGTGTGTGTGTGTGTGTGCAAGTCAAAGATATAGGGCGACTGGCCTACCGGAACGTTAGAGGGCACATGTCAAGTTTGTGTGTGGCAGGGAGACATGACTAGAGCGCTTGATGTATCGGTGTGTGTGGGGGGGAGGGGTGGGGGAGGGGTAGGCAGAGGCCTAACTATAGAGGTAGAACGACTCGTATATGTGTTGAGAAGGAGAGACCCAGCTATGTCTTGAGGGAGATCGGTCGACATCCATACATAACTGAAGGACGGGAAATATGATGGGACAGAGAGAGAGAGAGAGAGAGAGAGAGGGAGGGAGAGGGAGGGAGAGGGGTAGAGTGCTGGATGGGTGATGGAGTTGCTTCTCGGAGATGTTGGGAGAGGCCTACTAGACAAACTGAGGGTGGAACTGCAATGTTATCAATAAGAGTGGGGATGTGTTTCTGTGTGTGCCTGTGCGTGATAGATCTGTCGGGACGCATCCATGGATGATGAAGGGGAACCATGTGTTTGGTAAGCAAACCTAACTAGATCGGTAGATCAATTGTTGTTTGTCGGAGGAAGGGAGAGACACAACTAATGAGGTAGATCGATCGATGTGTGGGTAAAAACGAGTTATAAGGACCTAGCTGGCTATATGTATAGCGAGAGATCGGTCGGTGTACGTCCATTTGTTAGAGGCAAATAAGGCCCAGCGAGACGGATAGACAGAGAGAATGGAGCTAGGAGGTGGTGCGAGAGGCCCAACTACTAGCTAGATAGGGGGAGGAGTGTGCGGTTGTGAGATCGATGAAAAGAGGGGCGAGAGTTTACACGTGTGTCTGACCATATGAGAGACACGAGGCAAGGACACATAAAGGAGGAGATTGAAGCTGTGTGTGTATGCTGTAGGCAGGCATCGCTGGAGAGGTTTATCGATCGGTGTGTGTCGGAAAGGAGTTGTGGAGACTCTGGGAGAACGACCTAAAGAAAAAAATGAATGTGCCCGGTGGATAGAATGCCGAGGGAGGGGGAGGGCGAGGAGGGCGTGTGCATGCACGAGAGAAAGTTAGTGGTAGCTACAAAGGTTAGAGGATTGTGTGGGTGTAAGAGACTAACAAAGATCATAATTTGATATGAAAGCGGATTCATATATTTGAATAGGAGATCATAGTGTTTTAAACATTGCATGCATGAATATAGCGGTGATACACGTGTTGTGCACATGTTATACCATAATGTGATAATGCATGGCGTTTGCAACTCACAGCTAAATGCCGAACAATCTAAACCATACTATACATCAAACAATCTCACATTTTATTTGAATTTGTGATAATGTGCGGCGTTTGCAGCTTACAACTAAATATCGAGCAATCTAAACAATACTATATATCGAACATTCTCACATTTTATTTGAATTTGTGGTAATGTGTGGTGTTTGCAACTCACATCTAAATACTTGTAGGCGTAGGGGGCGGGGCACCATACATAATGTGATAAACACATTATACATATGAGACATGGTTTAGATTATGAAGATCTAGCTAGAGCTAGAAATGTAATGTGATTTGAAATCAAAATAAAGTGGATTCAAAAAATCTAGTTCGAGTTCATATAGTACACATAGTTCATATGTAACTCGAGACTAATCATGTGGTGTGCTGTGAAGATAATACACAAACGATGGTTTAACTTGACAATAATGATGATTGTAGATCTTATTAAAACAGAGAAACGAATTCAAATGCTTTGACTTCACAACAATCATTACTGTAGATCTTATTCAAATTTAGTTCATATTGAAGCGGTAGTATATACGTTTGGAATGCACTAAAACGTTCATTTGAGTAGTAGGTTGCATGCATTATACACGTAGCGAAATATTTTAATTGAACATAACATGAATTCAAAGTTTTGAATGACATTTGTAGTGCGCATTGATTTGGTACAGTACACGTTAGGCTTGTCCGGAAATTTCAACCCGCGCCTTGTTAGCCCGAAATATTTAAGATATATCTTTGTCTCGTTGTGCTCCGACAACTCCCTCCATCTCAACCCGCGCCTTGCTATTCCGAAATTACAACGCGCGCGAAAACTCCCACCTCCTGTGAAATCCCGACACGTGAAATGCCCGTGGTACCCCTGAACCGAAAGAACCGCCTCAAATCGGTGGGGGGTACTTTCGTAACTTACCCCACATTTCGGACAAGCGCGTCTCTAAGCCATGGTTCCCCACTGCCATCCCATCCGCCCACCCATTCATACACCGAGGCCGCGAAAACCCGCGACGAAACCCCACACCCTGCTCCGTCCGCCACCCAGCCGGAGCCTCTTCCCCGACGACGTCGTCCACAGCAACACCTCGACGTCCCTCATCCACCGTACCGGATGAGGATCCGTCGTCGATCTCATCGTCCCGCCGGTTCAGCCACCCCGTCCTCCACCTCCAAGGAGCTGCCCCGATGTTCCCCTCGTCTTTCGCGCCACCTCCATTCCCACACCGCCGTCTTCACCTGCACCACCGGAAGAGCATCATCATCACCGTTTCCTCGGATGAAGCTGCGGCCTAATCGGCGCCACCAAAGAGGTTGTACACTAATCGCCACATTTTCTTCTTGATTCGATCTCACGGTGCTGCCGGCGCTCGGTCCCGAGCCGACACGATGCGGCTCCATCCACGGCGGCGTCGCCGGCCACTTCCTCCACGGTGTCGCTCCCTCGGCGGCGACGTCCACATCAGTAGGAGCTGCTGCTGCTTTAGCTCTCACTCGCGCTGCTGCTCTGCTCTTGCTCTCGGTCCCCTGCCTGGTCTGCTCTTGCTATTGATCTTTCTCGCGTTGCTGCTCTTGCTCTTGCTCTTACTTGCGATGCTGCTCCGATTTGGCTACACTTCAGTCGACTGAATCGACTTTTGGGTCAGTCGATTTTCAAGGGGTGGGCTTGCTGGGGTAAAGGAAGAACCAGCCGCTGTGAGGAGGGGGGCTCGTCGGAGAGGTACCCCACTATCTATCTTAGGGTTCAGGATGGGGGCGGTGGTCGCCGGCGGTGGCGGGGCGTTGGCGGGACGGTGGCGTGGGGATCGTCGGAGAAAAAGCTCGGCACGGGGCGGCCTAGAGGGATGGCCGGGGCGGCGGCGGACCGGCAGTGAGGAGTGTTTTCGGGGCGGGCGGGGTGGCGCACCGCCGGCCGCTGGCGGCGGGGGGCTGCTGTTTGGCCGGTGGTGGCTGGCGGCTCAGGGGGTGGAGGTTGAATATGAACCACAGGCCCTTGATTTCGTATCCAACGGCTTCAAAATCGACTGACCAGAGATGAAAAAGTCAGTCAACCGACATGTAGCCTCACCTTGCTAGTGCGTTCAGTTTCGACAGCAAAATTCAGTTTCGACAGTTACGTTCAGTTTCGACAGTTAAGTTCAGTTTCAATAGTTAAGTTTAGTTTCGACGGTTAAGTTCAGAGATGAGCGGCTGATGTATTTTACATCTAGCACTTTGTGGTTATGTATTTTATGTCATGTATTGGAGATGCTATTAGAATTCCACTCAGGTTAACGTTGTTCGTTGTCTCTCTTGTCCTGCTTCAGCCTCGGCGTCGTACAACTCACCGGAGCTGCTCCAACGACGAAACCCTCCATCACAGCGGAGCAGTACCTCGGGCTCCATCTCCAGACGCCTAAGATCTTCTTCCCCTCCTCCGACAGCAAAGTCAGCCGGAGCATCCTCACCGGCCAACCCAATCACGCTGAGATCGACATGGCTTCGCCAAAGAGGTTGTACACTTGTTGCATCTCTTTTTTACTCTACATGTTATATATATTGTCCACTGAGCACACGGATTTGTTCCTTTAGTGTCTCCTTGAAAGAAAAAACGTAGGAATTTTAATTTTCACTTGTCCTCCTTTTCAAATTCCTATTCATGAAGCACAAGACTAAGAGATAGTAGCATAATAGCATTATAACCGTACATTTTCTTGTGGTTTGACTTAATCTCACCATGCTTCTTTGCATCCTGTGATCTTCCAATTGTTGTGAATCAAACACCCAGATTGGCAGAAATCCTGTGTTTTTAAATTCTCTGTTTTGCACGTGCATTCCTATCCTATTCCTGTCTATTTCCTATCCCTGCATTGTTGGAATCCTCCAATTCAAACGAGCCCTTACAGAATTACTTCTCTTACAGATAGTTGTCAAAGAAAACCTTGCGTGGTTTGTCCCGCTCCTGCTGCGCCGTCGTCCACCCCAGCTCAGCTGCTCCAACGACAGAAGGGTCCAGCACAGCAGGGATCCGGCCTCCAGACTGTCTTTCGCCGCCTCAGATCTTCTTCCCCGCCGCTGGCAGCCATGAAAACTGCATTACCATCATCAACCGAGCAGATGACCTCGAGGACTACACGGGTCCGCAAGAGAGGTCGCACTCTTTCGTGTCTGCTTACGTTATGCATCGCTTAATATTACATGCTACTTTATCGTCCTGTTCACCGATTAGACTCTGAGTCAGCTCCAAACTAATGGTCAAACTTGAGTTTTTAAATGGTTGTGGGGTACATATCGGGGCCGCTATCAATAGTATCTATCTACTATCTGGTTAATCTCCGGTGTCTACTATGAGTTTCATGTTGGGTGGGAAACAAACAGTAAAGAAGCCATTATCTGTATTTATTAACTGAAGCCATTATCTGCCTGCTATTATTGGTTTTGGGTCTATCCACAGGTTGCTACCATCACTCTGGATTTCTGCATGCACTCCTTACATAATCTCACTATGTTTTATTCCTATGCATGACAGTTATTGTAAACAATGGAACTGAACATGTAGAGCAAAAGAGACGAGCCTTGCGTGGCAATATAATTTCATGCAGACGTCGCTCCATGGTAGGCGCAAAGGCAGCCCCCCTCCACGCATTTCGGATTGTAATCGAGAGGAAGATATCTGTTCTGAGGGGGATTCAGAAGGAGAAGATAACTCCTATTTACCCCCTGAGGTCTTCGCTCTAACTTGGCATGCTGATGTTGGTTATATCATGCATATGGTGTCTTGCATTGCTTACTTTATACATCAAATATGTCATCTGCTTAGTTTAGACATCCTTTGTGCGAATGCCATCTGTTTAGTTTATTCATCGTTTATGTGAATTATGCAACGCCACCTTGTTTAGCCAGGCATCATATATGTGAATTTTGCAATGCCATCCTGCTTAGCCAGTCATCTTATATGTAAATTATATCAGGCCATCCTTTTTTTCGTTACATATTACATTTGTCAACAATGTTAGTACATTCAACTGCTCTTCGTGTGCATCAGCCATTTGACACGGTGATGGCAAATTCTGGAGTGAAAACAAGGTCTTCTGAGCAGACTATGCTATCTGACGAAGCGCATATCTCGCTGGTTACGGATAGCTCCTCAGAGGAGGATTCAGAGACAGATGACCAGTCCTATTCCCCCCCCCCGAGGTGTATGCTCTAACTTGGCAGGGTTATGTTGCTCATATCGTGCGTATGGTGTCTCGCATTGCTATGCATTTGATTAGTTTAGACATGCTTTGTGTGAATGCCACCTGTTCAGTGTCTAATTACCATATATGTGAATTATGCATTGCCATCTTGTTGCAAGACATTATATATGTGAATTATACAATGCTATCTTGTTGCAAAGGCATTATATATGTGAATTATGCAATGCCATGCTGTTTAGCCAATCATCATGTATGTGAATTATATCATGCTATCATTTTTTTGTATTACGTGTTCCATTTGTCGACAACGTTTGTATATTCAACTACTCTTCCTGTGCATCAGCCATTTGAAGCGGTGATGGAAGTATCTGGAGTGAAAACAAGGTATTCAGAGCAGACAATGCTACCTGCTGAAGCAGACATCTTGCTGGCTACAGAGAGCTCCTCAGAGGAGGATTCAGAGACTGATGACCAGTCCTATTTCCCCCCTGAGGTCTATGCTCAAACTTGGCAGGGTTATATTACCCATGTCATGCATGTTGTCTTGCATTGCTTAGTTTTTACATCATATATAGATTGCCATCTGCTTACTTGCTTACTATATAAATCATATATTTGAATTATATCATGCCATCATGTTTACATAGTACATACACATCATCTATCTGAATTATGGCATGGCAACCCATTTAATAAAGACATCATATAGTTATATCATCTCATCCTGTTTAGTGTTTACAGTCATCATATTTAGAATTATGGCATTCTATCCATGAATGTATGTGAATTATGGCATGCCAACCTATTTAATAAACACATTATATAGTTATGTCATGTCATCCTGTTTACATAGTCTCATATTTTGAACTATGTCTTTCCATCTTTTTTAGTTAGCCATCATAATGTGAAATTGTGTCATGCTATCCTGTTTAGTTAGCCATCATATATGTGAAATTGTGTCATGCTATCCTGTTTGGTTAGACAACATAAATATGAATTATTTCATGCCCTCTTTTATTCCCCACTATCCATTGCACCTGTCTATCATACAATGTCTATACTTTCAATTACTTTTCTTGTTTATCAGCCATTTGAATTGGAGAGCGTGATGGCAGTATCTAAGGGAGTAACAACACGGTCTTCAGAAAAGATAGTGCTACCAGTTGATGCAGATAGAACCACGGTTGTACTTGCCCAAGGACCAGATCCACCACACATAACCCAGACTCTCGCAGATTGTACCCCTACCCAGTTGGACAGAGAACCAGCTACACCCCTTCTAACCCCAACCCCGGCAGATAGTAACCCAGTTCCAGTTGACACAGCACCGTCTCCACCACAGAGCACCCAAACACGAGCGGTTAGTAAGGGAACTGCAGTGCCCAAAGCACGAGGACCACCACTCCGAATCCCAACTCAACGCTTAAAGGAGAAGAAGATTTGTTCTCAGGTCAGGTTCTGTAGCTATGGTTCATACTCCTTTGCTCTTGCATTACTGTATTTACTCATACCAACTATTTTCAAATTTGAAGGATGGAATTGAAACTCCAATGGCGCAACAGGTATGTTTTAAACCTGTTTCTTTAACTGGTTTGCTGTTGTAACCTGCTCTATGTTGATTTCAGTTTCAATTGAATAAACAGTTATGTTCTCATGTCATGCACATTACAAGTGTTGTTATTGCTCTATAGTTACCCACACTTATATTCTGTCTATTCTGCTTTGTCTTGAACAAATATTATTTGAACTGTGTCTCTATCTTGATTTGGCAACAAAAACTAGAATGATATAGACCATAAAGTGACCATGGTACATAGATATATGTTTGTTTCATGCTGTTATCCTGTCCACTTTACTACTGAACTCATTTACCAAAATGAGTTTCATATACAACATGGTAAACATGTGATGTGTCTGCTTGTTTCTCTTTTAGAATGCGGACAAAATATTGGAGAACAGTACCGCGTTATCCAATGGTAAAGGAAGTAATGCAGATAAGGTTCAAGATAGTGAGACATCCCTGTTGGTCTCCAAGAAAGCTGATAAAAACTATCTTGACGACAGTGAGGGAACCCAAAAGTCCTGTCTTGATGTAGTGTTCGAGTTACTGGCCACTACTGCTGGCACAAGCTCTTCGAACTCGCTGCCTGAATCAGTTCGTCTTCTTGAGTCTCAACTTCAAGTTGAAAGACATCGATCAGATGTGCTGCGACAGGAAGCTGAAGGACTGAGGAAGTCCCTGCAGAATTCAGATGCATATTTTCTGGTGCAACAGCAAGCGCTGGAGGATTTAAGCGCCAAACAAGAGAAAGTTAATAAGCTTGCTAAGCATCTTGCTAGCATTATGGGTACCAGGATATTGCTTCTTGAGATCTTCTGAAGTGGTTTCAGTTCTGGATTTGTTTTGCTACGGCATTTATTTGCGCTGGTCGCCAACTTTGACAACCAGTGTATATGATATGTTGCTTTGTTCCCTATATTTGCACTGGTGGCGAACTTTGATGCCCAGTGGATGTAATATGTGTAATAGCCGTGATAGCCTAGCATAAGTTGCTTGCTTATTTATTTCCTTGTTGTCTTGTTTATTTGTTTGCTTGTAGTCAGTGCAGTTCTTTTTAAAACTAGGCCACAATAACCATGGGCTAATATTTACTGTACTGACACTGGGCCTCCTACGGGCCGTAGAAACAGTGGGCCTTCTACGGGCTGTAGAAATAGTAGGCCTTCTACAGGCCATAGAAACAATGGGCCTTCTACGGGCCGTAGAAACAATGGGCCTTCTATGGGCCGTAGAAACAATGGGCCTTCTACGGGCCGTATCATCAATGGGCCTTATATGGGCCGTATGACCATAACAGGCCATCTTAATAGGTCGTATTTGATGACGCTATGAAAACGGCCCAACGTATTAACGGACCACAAATGGGCTGATGTAAACACGGGCTGAATTTGGCCCACAAGCAGAAAATGACAGTAACGGGCCGTAAGTAAACGAATGCTGGAAATGAGCCCAAGAATAAATGGGCTCTGAGAAGGCCGAAAGATAACATTTGCTGGAAATGGCCCAACTGAATAACGGGCCCTTAATGGGTATAAAGTGATATACTGTTCATTACGGGCCAGTTTCACCACGGGCCGTTAATGGGTGTAAAGTGATACACTGTTCATTGCGGGCCAGTTTCACCACGGGTCGTTAATAGGCCAAGAGTTACATAGGGCCTCATATGGGCCTAAAGACGTCATGGGCCATACATGGGCCAGAATTGAAAACGGGCTGGAATCATATTGGATGGCCCAGATGATGCTATTGGGCCTAATTCGGATAGGGCGTAACAGGCCTTGGGTTAGCGGGTTGTAAATGGGCTATATGTAAACAGGCCGTTAACAGGCTTTCCATGAGCCGGCCCGCCACCTTTTGACCAAGTCAAACGGGCCGGCCTTTTCACAGGAATGGGCCTCTGTTAAGCCGTGCCATGTGTCGACGTATCATAGGCGCCTTCTGTCCAATGAGTGGACGACATCTGTCCCAACGGTGAGCCGACACGTGTTTCCTCCAGCCAATGATGATTTTACACGTGGAAAATCCCCATTGGTCGGGGCTGTTAACGGGTTATCGGATCCAAAACCCAACCCGATAGCTTAACGGCGTTCCGTTACGGTGGATGCCACGCGTCGGTCACCCTTGACGAAAGCACTTCTGTGATGCGTGATTTATCGTCATGGAAGTGGACACTTCCGTGATGATAATTTTGGTAATGTCATGGAACACTTCTACGACATCACAGGTATGACTATCTTGATTCTATCATAAATTTGTCATGGATGTTGTCGGTGTCAAAACCGGTGGATCTCGGGTAGGGGGTCCCGAACTGTGCGTCTAGGCGGATGGTAACAGGAGACAAGGGACACGATGTTTTACCCAGGTTCGGGCCCTCTTGATGGAGGTAAAACCTACATCCTGCTTGATTGATATGATATTGTGGATGTTTACGAGAGTGGATCTACCATGAGATCAAGGAGGCTAAACCCTAGAAGCTAGCCATGGTATGATTGTAATGGTTGTTGTTGTGTCCTACGGACTAGAGCCATCCGGTTTATATAGACACCGGAGAGGGCTAGGCTTACATAGAGTCGGTTACAATGGTAGGAGATCTATGTATCCGTATCGCCAAGCTTGCCTTCCACGCCAAGGAAAGTCCCATCCGGACACGGGACGAAGTCTTCAATCTTGTATCTTCATAGTCTTGGAGTCCGGTCGATGATGATAGTCCGGTCGATGATGATAGTCCGGCCGATGATAGTTCGGCTGATGATGGTAGTCCGGCTATCCAGACACCCCCTAATCCAGGACTCCCTCAGTAGCCCCTGAACCAGGCTTCAATGACGATAAGTCCGGCGCGTATATTGGTTGGCATTGCAAGGCGGGTTCCTCCTCCGAATGATAGAAGATTGTGAACACCAGGATAGTGTCCGGCTCTGCAAAATAAATTCCACATTCCACCATAGAGAGAATAATATATACACAAGTTCAATCTGCTGACGTTTTTTGCGGCATGACGTTACGCCACTATCAAGCCATTACTTGAATCGTTTTTTACTCTACCACCTCAGCGCATTTAGCAAAGCGGTTTCCTTGGCACGTCTTGTCGAAGCAGAGATCGTGTTCCCCCTTAATCCGGGATTCTCATCAATACGGACGTGGGTAACCCAACCGCGCCATTGATGGTGACGCTTGGGGGATAAGCGAGTTTTACCAGGCCGGTGGGGGACGTGTAGACTTCGCCCGCCCATATAAGGGATAAGGATTCACCTTTTCACCTATGTCTTCTTCCTCCTTTGCTTATCCATCTCCGCGCACTCGAGCTCTAGCGCCCAAGCCCGTACATCTCGTCTCAACCTTCCCCAGTTATGTCCGGAGCGGGAGGCAAGTGGATGACCTCCTCCGTTACGGAGGAGCACATCGAAAGACTGCGCAGTGCCGGCTACCTGTCCGGCGACATCGTGCACCGGCTGTCCGACGAGGGGCAGCTCATCCCCACCCCCAGGCCCCATGAGAGGGTCGTTTTTCTTCCCCACTTCCTCCACGGACTGGGTTTTCCACTTCACCCTTTGTCCGGGGGCTCATGTTCTACTACGGCCTGGATTTCCATGATCTGGCGCCGAACTTCATCCTCAACATCTCGGCGTTTATCGTCGTGTGCGAGGCCTTCCTCTGCATCCAGCCCCACTTCGGCTTGTGGCTCAAGACCTTGAATGTCAAGCCGAAGGTTGTGAAGGGCACTCGAGCGGAGTGCGGAGGCGCCATGTTGGGCAAGATGCCCAATGTCCTTTGGTTCGAAGGGGCCTTTGTGGAATCCGTCAAGGGGTGGCAATCGGGGTGGTTCTATATCACCGAGCCGCGCGACCCTAAGTGGGCGGCGGCCCCCGAGTTCAGATCTGGTATCCCCACGCAGCTACCTCCTGGAAGAGAAGGGCTTGCTGTGGGTAGTTCGGAGGAGCTGACGGGACTCCAAGCCTTATCCAGAAGCTGGTGAAGAAGCTCAGGCTGGTTAACGGTCCAAGTCATGCTCGTCCGCCGGATTCCCCATGCCAGAGCGGGCATTCAATCTGTGGGAGTTCAATCCGGAACAGCACCAGGCCGCTGAGCAGGCTCTTCGACACGACGTACGAAGGCGCCTGGAGGGTGCTGTTTAAGGGCGCCAAGCCCCCACATCCGCGACTGAAAGATCGCGGATTTCGCTCGCAGCGCCAAGCCGATGAGGTAAGTGATTCTGCCCCTTTATTGGACACTTGCTTTTATAGTTTGACTCTATGCGGGTTTAATTTCCCCTTTTCCTTTGACAGGACTGGATGAGGAAGGCGGAGCAGATTATCTGCCCGGCTCCCATGCCAGAAAACCCAGTAGACGCCCATCTAGCGAGGCTGCTGGTTCCGGCACCACGCACGTGGTGCCGGAGAAGAGGCCAAGAAGGAGGCCACGGGTGCTCGAAAGATTTCCCGTTTCATGTGTCCGACGACTCGGGGGGACTCCTCCCCGAAAACGAGGAGGAGAAAGAGGAGTCTCTCCCAGAGGAGGAGAGAGGAAGAGGAGGCTTCCCCCAAGAGGGGAGGGCCAAGGTTCCAAGAGGGGAAGGACTATTCCCCCGGACAGCCCGCCAACATCAACGTTGCGAGGAAGAATGGCCTTCAAGGGCCAGGCCTCCAGCGAGATCGTAAGTATCCGGATTCCTGAATGATTTATAATTTCTTTTTCTGCGTCACATAGTGTCATTCTGATGCCGCATGCTGCCTGTAGTCCGGCCAATGATGATCTCCCCGCTTCATCGAGCGGGTCGTTGGCTCCGTCGGATGTAGACTCCATCCCGACCGCCTCCACCCCTCGCGACACCGAGGACGCCGAGGTGGGATCCCAAGAAGGGACCCATCAGGGGGAGGCTCCGGAGGCGCCACAAGGCGCCTCCCGGACTTTGCGCCGGACTCCATATCAGAACCCGCAGTGGTTCCGGAGTCCGGCCGGCGGCCCCTTCGCACGAAGGGCAAGACCGTGACGCCGGCTTCCGTCCAACCGGAGGCGCCGGACAATTTGTTGGAGGCGCTGCAGAGCGCTTCCATCGAGGAAGAACACCGCACTATTATGAGTGCGGTGATTCAGAAGGTACAGCTTGCCAAGAGCGGGCTGACCGAAGCCTGCAGTAGCCTTCTATCAGGCTTTGAGGTAAGAAGTTAAAAATATGCAATGTAATACCGCATAGACAGTAGCCCCTGATGCTCGGTTCGGTGTTCGGAAAGAAAAGCCGGACTGAGGATCTGAAAAAAAGAAGATATACGCAGGGTTGCTAAAAAATTATGTCAATATGGGTTGCAGGCTGCGCTGCTGACCTCTGCCGCACTGACTGCGGAGGTCGGTGCTTTGAAGCAGGAGCTCGAGCGGTCCGAGCAAGAGCTCGGCCGCGCCAAGAAGCAGCTCCAGGACAAAGAAGGTGAGTAACACCACTTTGAACTTGTACCTTACAGAAAAGGATTTAGGTTGCAACAAAAAATAACAAGGATAACATGGGTACTGCAGGGGCCACGAACGAGGTGGCGACCCTGAAGGAGGCCGTGTCGCGGCCGAACGCAATGCGGCCGCGGAACGGGCAGAGCGAGAAAAGCAGGAGGCGCGGGTGGCGGTGGTTCGGCAAGAGCTCCAGGCTCTCATGGAAAAGCATGAGAGTTTGGAGCGTGACTCAAAGACTCGAGAGTCCGAGCTTGCCTCGGCTCTCGAAAGTGCCAAACTGCCAAGGCCGATGCCCATAAGTCCCTTCAGGAGATTGAGTTGGTGAGGAAGATAGCGGCGGGTAAGGCATTTTTCATGCAAAGCAAGCATGTGAATGTAAATTACGTGTTACTTACCCGAATTCGGAGCTCTCCAGGGGCGTTTGCAGATCTGCCTCGCAGCGTGTCTGATGCCGCCGCTTTCTACCGGCCGAGGAGGGAGCTCGACGGAGAAGGTCTTCTGGTCTCAGTATGCTGAGGCCGGACATCCGGTGCCCCTTAGCGACCAGCTGAAGCAGCTGGTCGAGCTCCACCAAGGTGCCGAACAGGCCATGAAGGGCCTCATAGTTCGGCTGTGGCCCAAGAAGCCATGCCTGGGAGCTACTTCGGCCTGGTGCGGCGGCTGGTGGATGCGTGTCCATGGGTTGAAGTCATCAAGCACTCCGCCTGCATTGAAGGTGCCCGTCGGGCCCTTGCCCGTGCGAAAGTGGCATGGCAGATGGACGCTGAGAAGCTTGTGACGGACGCGCCACCGGCGGGCAAGGAGTATCGCACGCCCGAGATGTATTATAAGAGTGTCCTGAGGGGTGCCCGCCTGATTGCGGGTGAGTGCTCCAAAGATGTAATATTTTGAGTAGACTCGCATTTTGTTATCCTGTGCGCTGAAAACTGTGTTCATATGCGCTAAGCAACGCTTATTAATTTAAAATATTACCTTCTGTGCGGCCGTTTATTAAATCTGAGAGATGGCAAGTCGTTGGCTTCAGCCCCCATGCCACGAGTGCTGGGGTGTTCGGGATAAACTTGAGCGCTCTTGTTCCCATTGTCGGGTCCATCTAGGGAGGCGCTCAACACAACGAACGAGTCAACCGGACTTATAATGCTTGAACAATCTCACCTAGCCATAGAATTCTATAATTTTAAATTTCGGCGAAGCCCCTAGTGTTCGGAAGACCGAGTTCGGGGCGCTATCCACGCCTGGGCCAGACAAAGCCGGTTCCTCGCTCTAGCGGCATAAGTCTTTAGGGACTCGAAAAAGACCTCTCGAACAGCGACCAACTCTCGCCTTATCATGACGGTCAGTTTTAGCTTTCTCCACTGAGGTGCTCGCCCAGCTCAACCGGGGCGCAATCGCAATGGTTCTCCAGTGCTACCTTAGCCGATAAAACGGAACGTAAGGTACCAAAACATGGGAGCCGGGCAAACCCAACTATTGACCCAAGACATGATTCGGAGCCGATTCATATAATGCTATAAGTTCGGGGTGCCGCACTTGTGAAAGTGTTCGGACTTTATCACACCATAATGCGGGGAACATAAGCCCCTGGTGTATTTGGCCGTACCAAAATGTACGGATGCAACATGTCGTAAATGAACATATATATATATAAGGTAATGCAATTATGGGCAAAAAGTGCTGCATTTTATTCGAGAAGATCTGCTATGAGTGCGGAATGATACAAATAGTGCGGAAAGCAAGGGATTGGACGAATTAAAGGCGTCTCCCTCCAGGGGTAGGCCGCGGAATGGTGTATTTAACAAATTTAATGCTCGTAATGGAGACCACCTGAGTGTTCGTCGCAGCCTTTGTCCCTCCCTGGCTGTTGCATCATGAGTTCGGCAGGTTCGCCGCCGGACAGAGTTCTGTATAAAAAAGAGAGAAATAAAAGATAAAAAGAGCGACACACTTGGGAGCCCCTGGTGTGGTTGAGCCGCACTCTGGCTTGTCGTGGTCGTGCCCCTCCCCCTATGCCCATGGTATCTCCAGAGCGTAATATGTACGTGAAGGACTATTTTTGCAATTATCAAGGGTTGGGGTTGGGGCCGCATTGCTACACATGCTCGGAACGTGCCAGGTGGTCTTTGTTGTAGGTTACTCCGGGCGCGTTTGGCCGTGTCCGGTCGCTTAACGGCCGGACTCGAAAATTGCCTTAAGAGGTTGCTCTGTACTTCTGCTGCGAGAGCCGCTGTGGTTCCTCCATTCGGAGGGAGCGTTCAGTATTTCCGTTGACCGTGATGACTCCTCGAGGGCCTGGCATCCTGAGCTTGAGGTATGCGTAGTGCGGCACCGCGTTGAACATTGCAAACGCGGTTCGTCCGAGCAGAGCATGATAGCCGCTGTGGAACGGGACTATGTCGAAGATTAATCCTCGCTTCGGAAGTTATCCGAGGATCGAAGACCACTTCCAGTGTGACTGAGCCTGTACAATTGGCCTCTACACCTGGTATGATGCCTTTGAAGGTCGTCTTTGTAGGTTTAATCCTTGAGGGGTCTATGCCCATCTTGCGCACTGTATCCTGATAAAGCAGGTTCAGGCTGCTGCCGCCGTCCATCAGGACTCTGGTGAGGTGAAATCCATCGACGATTGGGTCTAAAACCAATGCGGCGAATCCGCCATGGCGGATACTGGTGGGGTGGTCCCTTCGATCAAAAGTGATCGGGCAGAGGACCATGGATTGAACTTCGGGGCGACTGGCTCCATCGCGTATACGTCCCTAGTGCACGCTTCCGCTCCCTCTTGGGTATGTGGGTTGCGTATATCATGTTTACCGTCCACACTTGTGGGGGAAACCCTTCTGTCCTCTATTGTTCGGCGGCCGGGTCTCTTCCTCGTCATCGCTATGTAGCCCCTTGTCATTGTTTTCGGCAATTAACTTGCCTGCCTGCTTGAATACCCAACAATCCCTGTTGATGTAATAGCTGGCTTTTCGGGGGTGCCATGTATCTGCAAGAGCGGTCGAGTATTCGGTCCAAATTGGACGGGCCCGGAGTAGTTCTTTTGAATGGCTTTTTCCGCATGACGGGTTTAGAGCCTCTGAATCCGGCGTTGACTGCCGTATCCTCAGTTTATCACCGTTAACGCGCGTTTGTTTTTGTTTGACGCGACCTGCCATGCGGTCCTTGTATCTCGGGACTGCCAGAATTTTTGCTAGGTTGTTACTGCGGGCTAGCCAGCTATGCCTCTCACCGCGCAGAAGCGGGTCATGAGTGACCTGAGGGCTGCCATGGATTTCGGCTTTTCCTGTCCTAGGTGTCGGGCAGCCACTCGTCGTGGATGTTATGTATGAAGGCTGTGAGGGCCTCTGCATCCGGACAGTCGACGATTTGATTTTTCTTTGTTAAGAACCGTGTCCAGAACTGTCTGCCGATTCATCTGGCTGCTGAAATTATGTGGCTTAGGTCATCAGTGTCTGGTGGTCCGCACATATGTGCCCTGGAAGTTGTCAAGGAATGCGGCTTCCAGGTCCACCCAACACCCAATTGACTCTGCTGGCAAGCTGTTAAGCCAATGCTGAGCTGGTCCTTTAAGCTTGAGTGGGAGATATTTGATGGCGTGAAGATCGTCACCGAGGGCCATGTGGATACGAAGGAGATAGTCTTCGATCCAAACCGCGGGGTCTGTTGTGCCGTTGTAGGATTCAATGTTCATTGGGTTTTAAACCCTTCAGGGATTTGATGATCCATTACTTCATCTGTGAAGCATAGTGGGTGTGCGGCGCCTCTATATTGGGCATATCACGACGTAGCTCAAGCGAGCTTTGTCTACTGTGTTTGGCCCGGCCGGTGTTACTGTATCCGGCGCGACGGTAATCGTCGTGTATCGTGGGGTGCCCACGTGATCCATAGATCGATCTTGATTGTCTTGCCTTGTCCTCCAATATGTCTCGCAAGTCCGGTGCATTCCCCCGTGGCTTCATGCTTTTTGAGCGATGCCGGGGTACGGTTTTGGTGGAGGGCTTGCATGCCTCTCTGTCGCGGCCACGAGGTGGTCGGTCTGCCGTATTGTGCGCTGGTGATGCAGGTTTGTACGCTTCCTCCTCTAGTCGGGGGAGCAACTTGCGTTTTGGGTAACTTTTGGAGGGGCGTTCGAGTTCATACTCTTCGGCCGCGAGGACCTCGGTCCATCTGTCGGCCAGTAGGTCTTGATCAGCTTGAAGCTGTTGCTGCTTTTTCTTTAGGCTGTTTGCCGTGGCCATTAGCCTGCGTCTGAAACGCTCTTGTTCGACGGGATCCTCAGGCACGACGAATTCGTCGTCGTCGAGGCTTGCCTCGTCTCCGGAGGGAGGTAAGTAATTATCATCCTCGACCTCTTCGTCTGCCGCCCTCTCGTGAGGGCTTGCTTCTGCCTCCTCCTGCGCTGGATCGTGCTGGAGGGGGTTGTCTTCGGCACTTTCTGGGGTGTTATTATCTCCTGTGCCGGAATCTCTATTCTTGCTGTGGCGGGATTTAGAGCGGCGCCGCTGATGTCGGCGCTTGGGCTGTTTCTTTAAGGAATCGGCCTCCGTTGCTTCTTCACCGTCCCCATCTTTTGGGGTGTCCACCATATATATGTCGTATGATGAGGTGGTCTTCCAGTGTCCTGTAGGCGCTGGTTCTTAATAGTCTCCGGCATCGTCGTCCATATCGTCGATGTCTTCGGAGTCGTAGTTGAGTACGTCGGTTACATCGTCGACGGTGGCTACGAAGTGGGTGGTGGGTGGGCCCTGAATTTCTTCATCGTCCGCATCCCAACCATCCTGGCCGTAGTTCGGCCAGGGCTCTCCGGATAGCGAGAGATGCTTCAGCAAACACGTATAAATGAACGGCCGCATAGGAGATACTCTATTACTTGAACGCACAAGTATAAAAGGCGCTTGCATGACAAAAACGCGACCTACTGTGACAAACACGTATCATCGCGGAAGTGTTTTTTTTTTGTAGTGAAGCAAAAGGGTTATAAACAAAATGCATGCATGAAAAGTCATATAAAAATTTGGCATGACCTTGCCTAAAAATAGGACATATCGAGTCTGCTCGAAATTCACCTAAACGGAAATAAATCAACATTTCAGCAAAACATAAGCAACTCGGGGGCATGTCACTCGCACAAATCTCTCCATATCCCAAACACACATATTCCCATTCACACACATATTCCCATTCTTGAAATGAACAACCTTTTACTCACCTATATATCTCTCGAGAGAGACCGAGCACGGTTAGATGAGGCCTTTCGCTACCTATAGGGATAGAAAGTGTGGATGGCTAAATAGCTAGCTAGATCTTGTTGTTGGGGAGGAGAGATGACTCTAGCTAACTAATGGAGAGGGAGTTATGGTGGAGGAGGGCATTAATGGGGAGAGAAGAGAGGTAAGATGAAGAGAAATATGAGAAGGCCATTTATGGAGGAGAGTTATGGTGGAGGGGGACATTATTGAGGAGAGAAGAGAGGTAGGAGGAAGAGAGAAGAAGGGCAACAATGGTGGAGAGGGGAGAAAGGAGGGGGAGAGAGGGCAAAGGGGGAGGATGGGGAGGGGTGAAAAGGTGGCACCAGCCGCAACAAGCAATAGCGCTTCTTCCAAGAAAGTGCTGCTGCTATGCTAGTTAGCAGTAGCGCTTTCCAGGAAAAGCGCTACTACTAAGTGGGGCCTCTTAGCAGTAGCGGTGTTGTAAAATAAAGTGCTACTGCTAAAATATTAGTAGTAGCGTTGTTTTCTGGACAGCGCTGCTTCTACAGCTAGCGTCGGTGGGAGCGTTGGGTCCCACTTAGTAGTAGTGCTTTTTCTGTTTCCAGTGCTACTGCTAAAGCATTACTTGTAGCGCTTGTCCGGACCAGCGGTGCTGCTAATTAGCAGCAGGAATTACTTTTTTCCAGCGCTTCTACTAATGTCCTACCTGTAAGCATTTCCCTAGTAGTGTATTGTGAGTTTATGATCAGATTATCCATGAATATTATGTTGGTCTCTTCTGTATTCTTTTATGTATGATTATTATAGCTTTGTATTTCTCTCCGATCTATCCATTTGGTTTGCCAAATTAGATTGATTTATCTTGCAATGGAAGAGGTGCTTTATGATGGGTTCGATCTTGCGGTGCTCAATCCCAGTGATAGAAGGGGACATTGTATCGTTGCCATTAACGGTAAAATAGTGGAGTTTATTCATATTGATTGGATTTACTTTGTCTACATCATTTCAACTTGCTTAAGGCGTTACTCTGTTCTTTAGGAGCTTAATACTCTAGATGCATGCTGGATAGCGGTCGATGTGTGGAGTAATAGTAGTAAATGCAGGTAGGAGCCGGCCTACTTGTCTCAGACGTGATGCCTATATACATGATCATTGCCTTGGATATCGTCATGATTATTCGCTTTTCTATCAATTGCCCAATAGTAATTTGTTTACCCACCGTATGCTATGTTCAAGAGAGAAGCCTCTAGTGAAAACTATGGCCCCAGGTCTATTTTAATCATATACCTTGCTACAATTTTATTTACTTTACTTTATTTTGTGTTTTTCTATTTATCACTACGAGATTTAATCCTTGCAATTAACCGCAAAGGGATTGACAACCACTTGCTTGCGTTGGGTGCAAGTATGTGTTATTTTGTGTGTAGGTACTGCTAATGAGGTGTTGCGTGGTTCTCCTACTAGATGATAATCTTGGTTCTTAACCGAGGGAAATACTTATCTCTACTATACTGCATCATCCTCTCCCCTTCGGGGAAATCCCAACGCAACCCACAAGTAGCAGGAAGAATTTCTCGCGCGGTTGCCGGGGAGACATCATCAACATCTACCAAGTACCCACACATAAACTTTCATCACCTTGCATTTACATTATTTGGCATTTGTCTCTCGTTTTCATCTCCCCCACCTCTAAAAAGTTTTACAAAAACACAAAAATATTTTTGTATGCCTTTTTGCTTGTTTGCTTGAGGTCGCTATCATGGCTGATTTTGTTGTTGAAAAAAGTGAGGATGGTAAAACTCCTAAAGTTGAAATTCCTACGAATTTGGATGCTAAAACTTTTGTGATGGGGCATGGGAATATCATAGGAAAAAGCATTATCCAAGAATACTTTAATTGCACGGGAACTTTGGCTTGTGATGATGTTCCTATTCTTAAAAGAACCAAAAAATTATGCTGAAGCTTTTTCCGCACTAGTTCCTAAATTTGGGAGAAGATTTATTCGCACCCATCCTAGTTTGTAAAGCTTGTTTTATGACTTACCAGTGATAAAAAATCCTAAGGCTGAAAAGATAGCTACCCATATCATCATCAATGAATTTGATTACATAGTGCGAGAAGCTAGAGAGATCTTTGATTTCTATGGTATGAGTCATGAAAAACAGATGATATGTTAGATTTTATATAATGAAGATTACTTATTGAGATATTTATTCGCGATGATCGCACCTTTGATGAGAATAACAAAAAGGAAGTCCGTCCTTTAAACATAATCCAACAAGTTTTCAATATTATTAATAAACAATATTCTTGGATTGTAAAAGGGAACCAAGAAGGATTCAAGGATAATGAGCTTAATAATGCTAAAATTCCTATTGATGATCTGTTCCATATTATTTTTGAAAAAACTCCTGATAAAACACATCTCTAGGTGGGAGGAATAAAAATGACAACACCTGAACCTATGCACTACGCCTAGCTAGGAGCGTAAAACAATAACGCTAGTTGGGAGGCAACCCAATAGTTATCATATTTTTCTTGTTTATTTTTTTCCTATTTTTTGGTGTGCGCACAATTATGCTACTGTTATGGTTTTGTTTTTGTGTTTAAATTAGTGTTTGAGCCAAGTAAAGCGTTTGGGATGATTTGGATGAAAATTGATTCGATTCTGTGAATAGAAACTTTTGCGCCCAGTAGCAGAATTGTTTAAATTGACTGGAATGTGCTTTTGATCTGAATTGTTTTACACATGATTGATATCCAAATTTCCCATGTTGTCTTGATTGTTCAGAATTTTTGGAGTTACAAAAGTATGGTCATTGTTCATATTACTACAGACTGTTGTGTTTTTGACAGATTCTATTTTCGTTGCATCTTTTTGCTTGTTTTGATGAATCTATGGATTGTATCAGGGGGTATAAGCCATGGTGAAGTTAGAATACAGTAGGTGGTATGCAATATTAAAATATGAATAGGTTTACAACAGTACCTAAAGTGGTGATTTATTTATTGTACTAATAGATCTCACAAAGGTTTTTGTTGAGTTTTGTGTGACGAAGTTTACAAGTTTTGAGTGAGATCGCGATGGATGAAGGAATAAGGAGTGGAAAGAGCCTAAGATTGGGGATGTCAAAGGAAGCCCAAGGTAATATTCAAGGACTCCCAAGCATCTAATCTTGGGGATTCCCCGGAAGGCATCCCCTCTTTCTTCTACCAACTATCGGCAATATTACTCGGAGCTATATTTTGTTCATCACATGATATGAGTTTTGCTTGGAGCTCGTGTATTATATGAGTATTTGCGTTGTTTGCTTTTTTAATTTGCCACAATCAACTTTTCTGGACACACCTATTTGAGTGGGACACAAATTATTCGTGATTTGTTAGAACCTCTATGTGCTTCACATATATCTTTTGCGCTAGGCAGTTGCTCTAGTACTTCACTTATATCTTTTAAAGCATGGCGGGCATTATATTTTGAAGAAATAGTGGCACTCTCATGCTTCACTTACATTATTTTGAGAGTTGATAATAGTAATGGCAATATGCACAAGTTATGAATTTGGTCCTAATATGATGGATATTCAAGAGGGATATAATAAAAACTTTCATGAAGATCACTGAATATGATAAGTTTGATTCCTTGCAGTAGTTTTGCCATATGAAGATCATAATATGTGGGTTGTACTAGTGAGTAATTGTGATTTAGTAAGAATATTGGTGTTAAGATTTGTGATTCCCAATGCATACTCGTAAAGTCAATTGTTATGCAATGAAGTTATATCCTACTTATGGTGCATTATTCAGTGTTAGTTATTCTCAATGCATGTTTATGAATGTTTTCATTTTCTAGTTGGTCGTTTCTCAATCTATTTTCTAGCCTCCATTTATACTAAGCGGGAATGCTGCTTGTGCATCCAACTCCTTAAATCTAAAAGTTGTGTCGTATGAGTCCACCATACCTACATATATGCAGTATTTATATGTCGTTCCAAGTAAATTTGCATGTGTCAACTCTAATCATTCAAATAATTATCCATTTTGTGTGCCCGTACTGCTCATAGAACGACAGGGGGTGCTCAATATATTTCATGCTAGATGGGTTATTCTCACGATGAGTGTTTATTCACTAGTCATTGCATGAGAAATTGGCAGGTAATAGAGATGCCCAGTCCCATACTGAAATGAAATTAAAAAAAGGATGAATTTGTTGGAAATATGCCCTAGAGGCAATAATAAAGTGGATATTATTATATTTCCTTAATCACGATACAACTTTATTATTCATGCTAGAATTGTATCGACCGTAAACTTAAATACATGTGTGGATACATAAACAAATACCATGTCCCTAGTAAGCCTCTACTAGACTAGCTCGTTGATCAAAGATGGTTAAGGTGTCCTAACCATGGACATGACTTGTCATTTGATAATGGGATCACATCATTGGTAGAATGATGTGATGGACTAGACCCAACCGTAAGCTTAGCATCAGATTGTTTAAGTTGTTTTCTATAGCTTTCTTCATGTCAAGTATCCGTTCCTTCGACCATGAGATCATGCAACTCCCGGACACCAGAGGAATATCTTGTATGCTATCAAACATCACTTCATAACTGGGTGATCATAAAGGTGCTCTACAGGTACCTCTGAGGGTGTCTGTTGGGTTGGCACGGATCGAGACTGGGATTTGTCACTCCGTTTGACGGAGAGGAATCTCTAGGCCCTCTCGGTAATACAACGTCTCAAGAAGCTTGCAAGCAATGTGACTAAGGAGCTAGTCATGGGATCTTGTATTATAGAACAAGTAAAGAGAGTTGCCCGTAACGAGATTAAACTAGGTATGGGATACCTACGACCGAATTTTGGGCAAGTAACATACCGACGGACTAAGGGAACTACATACGCGATTAACCGAATCCTTGACATTGTGGTCCAACCGATAAAATATCTTCATGGTATATGTAGGAACCAATATGGGCATCCAGGTCCCGCTATTGGTTATTGACCAGAGAGGTGTCTCGGTCATGACTACATGATTCCGGAACCCACAGGGTCGCACGCTTAACGTTCGTAGACGTTAGAGTAGTATTGGGATATTTGATAATTGGTAACCGAATGTTGTTCGGAGTCCCGGATGAGATCCTGGACGTCACGTGGAGTCTCGGAATGGTCGGGAGGTAAAGATTTATATATGGGAAGTTGTTTCAGGGTTCCGTAAAAAGTTTCAGTTTTTTCGGTATTGTACCGGGAAGCTTCCAGAAGGTTTCGGAAACTTCCAAAGGAGTCCCAAAGTCCACCAAGGGTTCCACCACGTCCCAAGGGTCAGCATGGGCTGAGGGGACGCGCCTTGGCCTTATTGGGCCAGGCGCATACAAGTCCCTCAAGGCCCATGTAGTTGGGAAAGGTGGAAAGTCCACTTTTGTATGGAAGGGAAGGAGGAGGACTAGGATTCCACCTCCCCCCTTGGCTAAGCCCTTGGGTTTGGAGGGGATGTTCCCCATGCCCTCCACCTATATATAGAGGGGATGGGCGCCCCAAGAGGACACACAAAGCCCTTGGCGCCCCTCTCTCTCCTGTTACTCCATAGTTCCACTGCCTCGTCCTAGCTACGCTTAGAGAAGTGTTGTCGGTGCTCCACCACCACCATCACCACCCGTCGTGTTGGTTGTGATCCCATATACTTCTCCTCTCCCTCTTGCTGGATCAAGAAGGAGGAGACTTCATCGAGCCACAAGTTTGCTAAACTCGGAGGTGCCATCCGTTCGGTACTAGATCGGTTGGATCCTGATCGGATTGTGAAGAGTACGACTACATCAACCGCGTTATATACGCTTTCGCTTAGCGATCTACAAGGGTATGTAGATTATCTCCCCCTCTCGTAGTTATGCATCTCCATGGATAGATCTTGCATGTGCATAGAATTTGTTTTGTTTTCCATGCAATGTTCCCCAACAGAGTGAAATAAAATCTCCTTGGAAAGTTGAAAGTTTGGAAGGCACCCATGGATACGGCTAGCCATGGATTGTGAAAGAATGGTGGAGGGGGGAGTAAAACTTTATTTTCTAATTGGGAACCTCTATAATGTGTCTAGCATGGAAAATATTGGAAACTTTTGGTCGTGACATTGACAGGAAAAGCATGCCTCTTACAATAATGTATCTCTATGTTTAAGCTTTGAGCTCTGGCACCTCTGCAAATCTCTGCTTCCCTTTGCGAAGGGCCTATCTATGTTATTTTTATTCTTATTTTGAGTCATCACCTTCTCTTATAAGCACCAACTGGAGAGCACTACTATCATACTTATGCATTGGGTGTAGTTAATATTGACTATGTTTTATGAATGGATCAATGATTGAGCATGATGGGCTAGGGATAACATTCTTTAGCATTGATATTTTGAAAGACACGATTCTTTGTTGGTATGCCTGAGTATTTATATCTTTGTGTCAAACTATAGACTATTGCTTTGAATCACTCGAATCTCAGTAAACATGCCACAAAAGAAAGATTACATGATGAAAATGGTAGGTAGCATTCCACATCAAAAATTCTGTTTTTATCATTTACCTACTCGAGGACGAGAAGAAATTAAGCTTGGGGATCCTTGATACGTCTTCAACGTATCTATAGTTTTTTATTGTTCCATGCTATTATACTATCAATATTGGATTTTTATATGCAATTATATATATCATTTTTTGGACTAACCTATTAACTTAGTGTGAAGTGCCAGTTGCTGGATTTTGCCTGTTTTTCGTTTTTTAGGAAATCAGTACCAAACAAAGTCCAATTTCCTCAAAAAAAATTGACGATTTTTGTCTGGACATAAGAGACACTAGAAGATTCGGGAGGAGGCTAGAAGATGAAGGAGTGGCCCACAAGCCATCAGGGCGTGCCCTGGTGCCCCATGGCCCCCTTAATCCCCCGTTTGACCTAATTTCGCTGCTATAAATTCTCTAAAATCGGGAAACCAATAGAGAGCCACCCGAAACACATTTTTCGCCGCTGCAAGCTTCTGTTTTTGCGAGATCCCATCTGGGGGCCTTTTCTGTCACTCTGCCGAAGGGGGAATCAATCACGGAGGGGCTCTACAAAACCTTGTTGCCCTTCCGATGATGTGTGAGTAGTTTACCACAGACCTGCGAGTCCATAGTTAGTAGCTAGATGGCTTATTCTCTCTATTTGATCTTCAATACAATATTATCCTCGATGTTATTTGAGTTCTATTCGATGTAATCCTTTTTTCTTGGATATCGTCATGATTATTCATGTTTCTATCAATTGCCCAACAGTAATTTATTTACCCACCATATGTTATCTTCAAGAGAGAAGCCTCTAGTGAAAACTATGGCCCCCAAGTCTATTTTAATCATATATAAAAATCCAAAAATACCTTGCTACAATTTTATTTACTTTGTTTTATTTTGTGTTTTTGTTTATCTATTTATCACTACAAGATAATCCTTGCAATTAACCGCCAAGGGATTGACAACCCTTTGTTTGTGTTGGGTACAAGTATTGATTTGTGTGTAGGTACTGCTAACGAGGTGTTGCATCGTTCTCCTACTGGATTGATAACCTTGGTTCTTAACTGAGGGAAATACTTATGTCTACTATACTCCATCATCCTCTCCTCTTCGGGGAAATCCCAACGCAGTTCACAAGTAAAATATATGTGTTAGCCATTTGGAGCAAAAAAATTAATATAGTTCATACTTCACATTTTTGTTAAAATATGACACCGTGTTAAGTTTCATTCAAAAGTTTGCCATTTTGTATACATAATTTTGACACATACTTCAGTTTTTTATGTTATTGAAATGTAAATCGAAAACACTCTTAGATTTTTTTCAAATATGAATCAGAAACACTCTTAGATTTGTTTTCCCATTAGTTTTAGCTATTTCTAAACACCTATTTATGTAAAAAAAAAATAACACAGTTACTGCGGTAATGCGCGGAGCATCATCTAATATAGAAAATGGTTGTAACCAATCTTTACATTTTATTAGGTTATTGATACATTGTACATGACAAGAAGAAATCAAATAAAAGGAGTCCCTGTGTCTTCAGGAGTAATTGTAGTCTCATACTGATTCCGATGTGACTTCCATTGGTGGTTCTTTATTAAAAATCATCAAAAGTGTTAATCTTACCATTGTTGATTTGTATCGAAGATGTGTCTTTAACCTTCAGTTATATTCCAAGGGTAAATTCAATCCATAAACTCGACTATCATGCAAAGTACGTACCTCAACTATCAATAATGTTTTAGTTCTAAGTTCTATCTCTTAAAGTGGTTTTTTTCATACAAAAGTGTTTTCTAGTGCTATTGCTTACGTGCCTTCCTAGTTTGCGCGGCGTGTCTATCATGGCACATTTACTACACAATATTTCACAATTTCATCTTTTTAGCCAAATTTCCTATTTTTGTATTCTTCATGATTTATGAATTACATGTTTTTGTTTTACATAAATATGTATATTTGATTAAATTTCTTTAATATTTCTTGTTTGGTGATGTCTCTTTTTTTTCAAACTAATTATGGTACTATAGTGAACTTTTGAAGAAAACTGATGACTTGGATGACACACATCGTGGTTATTTACTAGCATGTAGGACTTACCATTGGACAACCGGAGGCAGCTACCCCCAAGTCTCCCATAGGATAGCAGGATAACACCACAACGCCATGGAATGTTTCTCACAGTAAAACTTAAATTCTAGATCTACCAAAGTAACTTTGTAATGATCAAGTCTTCTTTGAGAAATGAAAATGGCATGTTATTGGGAAGTGAAAATTATAGGTTACTGAGAGCTGTTGGATCAACTTTGAATGCTTTCATGGCTTAGAGATGAATCTACACTCAGTCAATTGTGGACACTCAATCAATAGTTGGGTATCTTCTCGATATTAATTTATATTATTATTGTTACTATTGCTATTACTATTATTATTATTATTTTAATTATTATTAATTGTATTCGTATTTTTTGATAATTAGTATTAGTTTTATTACTCTCTTTGTAAACTAATATAAGATCATTTCGATCACTACTTTAGTATACATGGAGATATTACTTTTAGTGGATCTAGTTTTTATGGATCAAGTTCTTCGTCTTAGTAGATAATTTAAAAGGGTGGAATTCATCGCTATTTTGGACATTACCATAATGTTCGACATGTCAAGTAGAACGAAATGGATATTCTTTTCCTTAATTTTTGGTTGGAAAGCAGAAGGTACTAAGTAAAAAATAAATGTTCAAATTATTAGCTTTCTTACATCATTCCTAACATCATTGGATGCAAGTCTACCAACTGCAACATCTTGTTTTCCTAAAATTTGTTCTTTTAAGTGATTTACCCCTGCAATACCTAGGTTTTTAGTGCATATATACAAGTATATTGCTAGAGTGATGTTGTTTAGTGAAAGGATACTTAAATAGTTCGATACTAAGCAACACATCAAGAAATAACCTGAAGATCAAGCTATCGGTCAGGATGGGGAAGCCTTGCAACGAGACTGATATGCCTCTCTTCTATGCTTCATGGTTGCTTGGTAAGAGTCTGAAGGACATCGCTCCTCTCATTTCCACGTCCTCCAGGCGGAAAATATGGGTGGTGCGTGATGCGATGCATGACAATTCTTGGGTACATTAGACCGACCCTTCTACCATTCCATGGTGGATCAAATCATTCGGTATATTGATCGTTGGATTAGGCTAGAGCAGTTCCAATTTCGTGCGGACATTGAAGACGATATTTCTTGGAAGTTTGAGGGAAATGTAGAGTACTCCGTGACGTTGGCTTACATGATTCAATTCATGGTATCCACGTCCACCATCATGAAAAAACCATTTGGAAAGTTTGGGGGTCCCAAGGTTAAGTTCTTGTCATGGTTGGCACTTTAAGGTAAGTTTTGGACGGCGGACAGACTACTAAAGAGAGGTTGGGACAATTATGGCCTATGCACATGTGCAAGAGGGCCAGCGAGACTGCCCCACACCTATTCTTCAAATGCTGGTTCATACTGCATGTTTGGAGATGGTGAGGGATTTTCTAGGGCTTGGAGTGTTTGAGATGCACTGATGGGGGAGCGAGCAAAACGTCAAGAGGTGGTGGACCGGCATGTCCCTACCAAATATCATAAAATGGAAGGTGATGGTTTCCTTCACCATGCTTGTCTATTGAACCATCTAGAATGATAGGAATGCTAGAGTTCTTACGAAAAAATTGCCGCCACCTTACTACATCCTAAAGCTTATTCAAGATGAGGCCGAGCTTTTGTCAGCGCGGGGGCTACGCACTTGAGCAAGATCATGCCATGAGAATAATTCTGTATGTTATTTAATTACCTTTGACTGGCTATGTTGTGGAGCCGATAACATGTATTTTTCAGAAGTCCTTTATTAATCGTGGTTGGGGATCTTTTTTCCCTATCCTTCTTTAATGAATGATACGCACGCTCGTGCGTATTCAAGAAAAAAGAGACAAGCCTCCTCGGTTTCAAAAAAAGGGACCATCTGTTAGCCTATTGTTTTAAAATGCAACATGTATCCCAACTAATTAAGCAAGTTACTCATTTTTTATGTCAACAAAAGTTGCTAGCAGATGATTTGTTTCACAACATTTTAATGAGGTTGTAGCATCTTGATATAGAGATTGAATTAAGATTTTCTGTCATCAGAAAATGTGAGGCCATGTACTTAGTGAATGGGAGACACAAAATTCCGGAGCAACGGCTCAGTATAGTTTGACCTCACGTTGATCCTGCGTATTGTGGCACTAGATTTCGTGTTAAAGCATCTTTGGATCTCGCCCAAAAACATGTCATTAGTGGTGAGGGTTTCGTTTACTTATGTGGTAAACTTTGTACGCATGTGTCGGATCACTTTTACTTCCATTGATTGCATTTGTGAAATGATGCAACGTACATATGTACACCTCAACTGTCAGAAGGTCATGATCATAACCTATGTTTAGATCCGTGTCATCAACTAATTCCACCTAGCCCAGCAGGTTAAGGCATTGATCCTTATCTGCCTTTTCCTCAACATCATTAATCCATGCCAGGATATCATTTTTCATCTTCCCCATAGATTGATCTAATTGAGCCACACAGAAGGAAAGTGGGCATTATAAGACTGTTGCATGCCATCAGCATCAATCAGTTTACTTTGGGCTCCAGTAGTTTTTTCACCATCTCCTGAAACGGCATTTATTATGCTGCTTGCCCGCTTTTTTATATAATTTTGCCCACTCTAATTTGGATTTTCCAATTTTGGAAACCATTAAATGATGAAGTAGATAATTTGATAGGGTGGAATTCATCGCCATCTTGGACATTACCATAACTTTCAACATGCCGAGTAGGATGAAACAAATTTTCTATTCCTTAATTTGTGGTTGGAAAGGAGAAGATACTAAGTAGAGAAGAAATGTTCATATTACTGGCTTTCTTATATATTGGATGCAAGTCTGCCAACTGTAGCAGCTTGCTCTCCAAAATTTTGTCTTTTTAAGTGATTTACCCCTACAATACCCTAGGTTTTTAACTAGTGCATCTGTAAAAGTATAGTGTTAGAGTGATATCGTTTAGCTAAAGGATACTTAAATAGTTCGATACCAACCAACATATCAAGCAATAACCTGAAGACCAAGCTATTAGTTAGGATGGGGAACCCTTGCACTAAGACCGATATAGCTCTCTTCTATGCTTCCACCGTCATCGCCGTGGGAAATGGAGGGAAGAAATTTTATTGGGATGCACCATGGTTGCTTGGTAAGAGTCCAAAGGACATCGCCCCTGAGGGAGTCATGGACTAATTGGTCCTCGGGGTGATGGTCCATTGTACATGGGCCAGACTGGTGGAGCCGTATAGTGACAGGATATCTATGAAGCCGTGGTGTGCCCTCCAAGTCAAGAAGGCGCAGGATCTCTTTAAACCCTTATTGTAATCTATCTTTGGTAACTCTAACCCTATCGGTGTCTATATAAACCGAGGGTTTTTAGTCTTTAGGGCTAGAGCTACATTCATCACCTCATCGCCTGAGGGTTTAGGTCATACGGGTCTCGAGGTAGATCTACTCTGTAAACCATATTATACATCCAATACAACCAACCAGGATGTAGGGTATTACCTTGTAGATAGGTCCCAAACCTGGGTAAACACTGTGTTCGTCATCCCTTCTTCCACATCGATCCTATATCCATAGCTCGGGGCCCCCTACCCCGAGGTCTGCCGATTTTGTCACTGACATTGGTGCTTTCATTGAGAGTTTTGTTGTAGGGTCACCCAGAGGATCGATGACTCGCCTGATCATAGGAGAAAGCATCAGATCTGGGGACTTCTTCGTCCCCGGACAACTCTTCATGTTTGGCAGCATCATGCTGCACGCAGACCCGATTGGTCTCTGGGTCAGGTCGATGCCTTCGCCCCTGGACACCGAATTTGATTCGGTGGTCTGGAATATGTTGCGGATGCACGGGACAATCTGGTTTTCACCGGATTCACTCCCCCTCACGCACCCTCGCCACGCCCGCTCCAGAGTCCCTTTCCGATCCGATCGGCAGATCAGCCTCGACAACTTCGAGACAAGAGAGCCCCGCTTCGAGCAAGGGCCACACTCCACCTTGGTCCGGACACGTCATGACTGCGGAAGACCTATCCTTGAACTCTGAGGTAGAATCAGGAGGCAGAGGCCAAGAGTCAATCTCGGTCAAACCTTCCTTTCACAATGCTCATTCGGCCTTGAGACCTTACGACATAGCGGCACCCAATGGCCAGGGGTCATCTCCAGCCCAAAGCAGCTCGAACTCGAACACAAATGGGGGAGCCACAAGCAAAGACCAAAGCCCGTACTTGACCTCCAGTGACGGCCCGGACCCCCTCAAGGATCCGGCTCCGCACCCCGAGCTCAGCACGGCCAGCAAAAATCAAGGACCGGGCAGGGCATTGATCACCCCCCACGGTATTACAATGGAGTTTGGCCCGGAGCCCTCGAGCTCGGCGACCCTCGCAATGGCAAACGAGGCGCTAGAGCGAATTCAGAAAATGACCATCCAGGAGGACCTGCCCTCCGCCTTCAATCATCGACCCTTCAAGGCGTACAATATGGAATTTTGTGCCCCACCCACCACCCATTTGGTAGCCACTATTGATGATTTAACCGATATGCTAGACTATAATTCAGAGAATGCCAAATACATGGATGAGGAGGACGTAGCCACGGCTAATGCTGAGCCCCCCCCCCCCTCACGGTCCACTAGTCGGCCACATCCACCTATGAGATTTACGTGGTGGACACCCCAAAGGATGGCGATGGCACTCCCGATCAGGACTGAGGCAAGCCCAGAGATGAGCCGCCCAAGCACCAAAAATAGCATCGTCGATCAAAGCCACGTCGAAGCCGTGCGAGCAACATGGACACCGCAGAGAATGGCACCGTAAATAACACGGACGACCTCGTAGGGGACGCAGCCAATGAACATCATCAAGTTGACCTTGCGGGGCAGGGGGACCCATCCAATCTGGAAAACCACGATGACTCCGAGTATAGCAACTACCTCCCAGTCTCTGAAGAGGAGGCCCGCCTTGGGGATGAAGATTTCATCATCGCCGAAGATCCTCTGGAGCAGGAACGATTCAAGTGGAAGCTTTTGGCCACCACCCGCAGCTTAAAGAAACAAAAACGCAAAATCAAGGCTGAACATGACACCCTCAACGACCGATGGATTAAAGTCCTAGCGGCTGAAAAAGGGTACGACCGCGAACAAGCAACCAAAAGTTATCCCAAGCAAAGACTCCTTCCGTAGTTTGACGACGAGGCCGTAGAGCCCCACACCTGATATACACAACCACCGAGCAGCCGGACTGTCCCCATAGAGGGTGGGACAGAAAAGCTGATGAGGCCGAACACCTAGCCGCCCCACCTTGCTGTTATGGCAAGGATTAAGAGTGGCCCACCTACGAGTACGAGCTCCTCCATGACCAAGACACCCGAGGAGGCCGCACCAGGTCCATTTATGGACCCAGAGAAGAACCGCCAGCTTACCGGGAAGGATACTACGATCGGCTAAACCGAAATATTAGAATCCGGGAGCAGCAACATATTCGGAGGGCTGAAGACGTCCGACACGATGTAGCCAGAGTTCAGGGCGCCGCACACCCCCTGTGCCTCATAGAGAGGGTAATGCAACACCAATTCCTGGAAGGCTTCAAGCCCTTTAATATCGAATCATACAACAGAATCACAGATCCAGCCGTATGGATAGAGGATTTCACCCTCCACATTCACATGGCGCGAGAAGATGACCTCCCCGCCATCAAATATTTGTTGTTATAGCTTAAAGGTCCAGCTCAACACTGGTTGAACAGCCTTCCCGAAGACTCTATAGGTTGCTGGGAAGAGCTTGAGGGCACTTTTTGAGCAAACTTTCAGGGCACCTATGTCCGGCCTCCCGATGCTGACGACCTAAATAGCATCACACAACAACCCGAAGAATCTTCTCGACAATTTTGGAACCGATTCCTCACCAAGAAAAACCAGATCGTTGATTGTCCGGATGCTGAAGTCTTGGCTGCCTTCAAGCATAGTGTCAAGGATGAATGGCTCGTACGGCAGCTCGGCCAGGACGAACCAAGAACTATGGCAGCCCTTACTTCCCTAATGACCCGCTTTTGCACAGCCAAAGACAGTTGGCTTGCTTGCAAAAACACCAACCCGAACACACCCGGTACCTCCGAGGTTCGAGACAAAAATGGAAAGCCCCGATGCAGCAAGAATAAACGTCGCCATATTGATGGCGAGGGCGAGGATAAGGCAGTTAATGCTGGATTCCGAAACCACAAGTCTGGACCCCGAAAGAAAGCCCCTGAACGCAACAATGATGGCCCGTCCAGACTGGACATAGCCCTGGACAGGCCTTGTCAGATCTACGGCATGTCAGAGAAGCCCGCCAACCACTCCAACCGAAACTGTTGGGTGATTAAACAGGTCGACGAACTCATAGCCGAAGACTCGGGCAAAAGCCCACAAAGCAAGGATGATGATGAGCCACGCAGGCCAAATAGTGGAGGCCAAAAACCCTTCCCTTCCGAGGTCAAGACGGTAAACATGATCTACACAACCCACATACCAAAGAAGGAGAGGAAGTGAGCACTAAGGGACATATATTCCGTCGAGCTAGTATCGTTGAAGTTCAATCCATGGTCAGCCTGTATGATCATGTTCGATCGCAGGGACCATCCGACCATCATACGTCATGGAGGGTTTGTAGCCTTCGTGCTCGACCCTATCATCGATGGATTCCACCTCACTAGAGTCCTCATGGACAGAGGTAGCATCCTCAATTTGATATACAAAGAAACAGCAAGGAAAATGGGGGTCGATCCATCAAGGATCAAACCCAGTAACACCACCTTTAAGGGGGTCATTCCAGGAGTGGAGGCCCATTGTACATGCACCGTGATGCTTGAGTTAGTGTTCAGATCTCCGGATAACTTCCGAAGCAAGGACCTGATCTTCGACATTGCACCTTTTCGCAGTGGCTATCACGCCCTCCTCAGCCGAACAATGTTCGCAAAATTCAATGTCGTCCCGCATTACGCGTACCTCAAGTTGAAGATGTCCGGTCCCTCTGGCGTCATAACCATCAACGGCAACACAGAATGCTCGCTTCGAACCGAAGAGCACACTGCGGCCCTAGCGGTCGAACACCACACCGGCCCATATGGGCCCAGATGTCGACCCGCCATAAAGGCCAACGATAGTAGTAAACGGGTTTGAACCCCTTCCTCGTCATGGGATCCCGCATGCGTTTGCCGCAAATAGGGATACACACCCCATGGCATGCCCACATTCTTCACGCTCCATGTGCCTCGTTAGCACGACTTCACACTCAAAATATCATGGGCAGCCATGAGGCATACATTAATAAATCCGAAGTCTTGTTCGGTTAAGCTGAACTTCGGAATTACCTCATCTTCAGACGACCCGGGGACCAATTATGGATACCCCAAGCATAAAGCTTCACCGGTAGTGTCCTCTCCCATCAAGATCTCATCGAAGGTCCCAACCCCCACCTATCAGAAGCAAAGGTGCAGATGTGCAACAGGGCACAGTGAAGGCTTCAACTCACGCATCAAGGCCCTGCGTCAACCTTTACTCTATAAACTTTCCTTTTCTTTTTCTCTTACAAGTACTGCCTTCGCAGTTCGAATTGTATGGTTAGACATCCTGAGCCTACGAGAAATAATAAAAGTACCCTTTATGGTGTTCGGATATCTGCATCTTGCGACTTGTCTATTTCCTTTCCGATTCTCCCCCCGCTCTTCGAATAGCTTGGCATGAAAACACGATCGGTTATATAACCTAGAGCTCAATTTCTCTATCAGCTCGACACACCAAGTCCGACACCGCTTACCGCTGAGTGTTCGGCGTCCCGAATGTTGCACTATATGCATCAAGTTCAGAACCATGTCTTAGGTCAATAGTTGGGTTGCCTGCTCCTATGCTTGCCCCTTACATTCCGCATGTTCGGCTAAGAGGGCAAAGGGAGAACCCCTGCGATTGTACTTCTGGCTTGCCTGGTCAAGTACCTCAGGAGGAGAATGCCAAAAACTGACCGTCATGGTAAGCGCGAACTTATCAGCGATTAGACGATGAGGTTCGACTCCAAAAATCGTTGGCGATTTCACCGTGTCACACGAAGGGTTTGTCTTAACACAAACCACGTGATCAAAAAAGGGCAAGCATTCAGCCCCAAGTACATCACAATATACCGGGGGATAGTCCTTAGTCCCCAATGTCAAGCTCCTAAGGCTAACTGAAAGCAGTAAAACCAAATAGTCTGATTGCCTAGTTTTGCTCATGCACTACCGCATCTGGGTACCAAGATGTTGGCTAAGGGTAACAGTGCGAAGACAAAAGCACCCCTCGCGACATTCACCTGGGGGCCGAAGCCGATGACCGGTAGCTTTCAGATTTGACATACGGCCGAATAAGAGTCAAAATTAAAATTATGATAATACAAAAAAATTCCGGCGGATGCATTATAAAGCACAAGGTCAACCTGGTACAAACTTAACACAATCACTCAAATATTACATCTTTCGAACAATGGCCCTCTATCGCCTGCGTGCCATTCATCACCTGTGCAAAGTACTGCTTAGGGCGGCGATGCTCCTTCCCCTTGGGCGTAGGACTAGTGGCCATGTCCATCGGATTGATCTTCAGCCAATGCACCATGGTCTTCGCGAATGCAGGCCTCGTCCCCTCAAGGCATGCCGACCGCTTTATGACGTCAATACAAAGCGACACCTCCCGCAGCTTCTGCACAAGGCCGAAGTAGGTGTCCGGAAGAGGCTCGACATGCCACAGACTGACACAGAGGTCCTTCACAGTCAGCTTAGACATCCGATGCATCTCCATCAGCTGCTTCATTTGATCACTGAGGAGGGGAGGACGCTCGGAATCCGAAAACTGTGACTAGAAGAGTCGCTGCATGGAGTCCTTCTCAAGGGTGGCTCGGCGTGGAATAATGACACCTGTGGGATCACTGGAATCCCTACTACGGTCGCCGGACGCGAGGTTGTGGAAAGAGCGGGATTAGGAGTCAGCACAAGGATCGTTTACCCAGGTTCGGGCCGCGAGGATGCGTAATACCCTAGTCCTGCTTTGGTGTATATTTGAGTGTTCTTGGACTAGCTATCGCACATTGCTTGTCCAAGGATCCGAATCCTTTTCCAGTATGCCTCGGGCCTCCTTTTATAGTCGAAGGGGGCGCCACAGTGGCACATAGGAGGTGGGAAGGTGTTCAGTGGCTGAGCTTATCGCCCGCCATTACGGGACAGAACGCATTGAAAGCTCTCCTTAGGTGTCCCCTAGCTTTATCGCCGCCTCGCCTTGCTTCGACACGTGTCTAGGCCAACGAGGCATGCAGCGCCATGTAGGCTGGCAGGCTGCTGAGCTGGTGCAATGGTAGGGTCTTCACGAAGATATGCATGCCACCATGCAGGTGCTTGCTGAGTTGGTCTAGAGGACGCACGTCGCCACGCAAGTGCTCGCCTAGCTAGTTGGACTGGCAGCTGCACAGGGAGCGGTGGCGGAGTCTTGGCAGATGCGGGCCTAGCTGCGGCCCCGCTGATGTCCTCGGCAAGGGTCTTGCCGGGGGCCCGACAAGGGTCTTGCCGTGGCATCACAGTCGTCCCCGGCAAGGATCTCGCCGGAGGTCTCGTGGATTTCCTTGGCAAGGATCTTGCCGAGGATTGTCGTCTTCTGGTCCTTATCTGATCTTGTATGCTTATGGTTTTCAAGAAGATCTGCATGCCACCATGGAGGTGCCTCCCAAGCCTTGGTTCCAATGTGGTTGATGACGTTGGAACCCTTGGGCTCAAGGGTGGCGCGCCCCGCTGGCGCTGGGCAAGTTGCCCCAGGAAGGCTCTTGCCGGGGCTGTGGAGGCCGCCCCGGCAATGGCCTTGCCAGGGGAGCCCACCTTGCCCTTCTGCTCCTTGTATTTATGTCTTGGCGATGCTTTGATTGCCTGGTGGCTTCGGCTTCCTTCCTTCATTCTGCTAGGTGTGACCGCGGGTGTGACTCTGATTGCTTGTGCACAAGTAAAGGGGGACAAAAGAGGGCCTCTACTTTTGTACACCGACAGGAGCCCCCGGGCCTGGGCCACACATAAGCATGACGCATTGTTGGGCTCGGCCCAGAACGATGCACGGGCAGGCGGAGCAAACTTTTAATGCAGTAATTTCTTCGTCCATTGCGCTTCCCCATGACCTGCGTTGAATGCGCGACGTGGAGGGTCGTGCGTGACGTGAGGGTCATGCGTGAGACGGTCCTTGCACACATGCATCTTGTTGCAGTAAATGATAGAGAGGCGGCACGTGCCTTCCCCATGAAAAGGAATAACCGCAGGCGCGCTGCTCATTTACCCTCTGCGCCTTTTCCAATCTCGGAACCGCCGTCCCCATCTTCTTACTCCTCGAGCTCTTGCTTTTGCTCGTCGCTGTTGTGCCCCCATTGCTCTTGATCCTTCGCCTCCTTCCAGTGGCCATGACACCCAAAAAGGGCAAGGGAGCAGCCAAGGACGCCGGGGAGAGGGAGGCGGCGGTGCGGCGGGCGCAGTTCGCCTACTTCCCGTCGACAGTCGACGTGATCCAGCTCAAGAACTTCTTTAGGCCCCTGTGGAGGACGGAGACGACGGGGCACCCTGCCATGCGCGTCATTCCTACCGATTGCGCCAAGGCCGTCCCAAATCGCTACCCCTTTTTCGTTGATTTCTTCTCCAGCGGGCTGTGCCCCCCCTTCTCTGACTTCTTCAACGACGTCATGCGCACCTTCGGCTTCCGTCTTTTGGATCTCACGCCGAACGCTGTGGCGTGCATGACTTTCTTTGCCCACCTCTATGAGGGCTTTTCCAGGGTGCTCCCCAACACAGTGCTTTTCTGCCACTACTTCTCCACTCGCATCCAACCAGGGGGCGCCATTTCTGGGAGCATCTCCTGGATTCCGAGGGCCCATGCGAAGGGCACATACACGGAGGGTGCCCAGAAGGAGAGGTGGGAGGAGTGGCGGGGCCGGTGGTGCTGGATCGAGGAGAAGAACCCGCCGGAGTTCTGCCGGGTTCGCCAGAGCCCGCCGACTCGCCGCACGGACTGGAGCGACCTCGACGCCGACGACGATAAGCATTTAATTGCCACCACCAGGATCCATTGCCTCACCAGGGTCGGGCTCACCCTTGAGATGATTGGGGCAGACTTCATCCGTCGCCGAATCGCCCTGCTGCATAACAAGGGGACGCCGGCCTGGGACTTCAGGAATGCGGCTGACATCATGAGGCTCCGCCCCGGCCTGAAGCATAACTTCACGGTGATGGGGCACGCCTATTACTGTCAGAGGCTCTTTCAACTCGACGTGTACATCGACGACAGGTTGGAGAGGACCGGCAGGGCCGTGAAGGCCGGCAAGGCCATCAAGGGGCCCCTGTTTGGGTTGCCGGCGGGAGTGGTCCTGCAGAGAAACAACTCTTGTCAGTCCACCATCCTTGACATGATGCCGGTCTTCAACGTGCACGGCCTCAACCCGTCCTGGGCTGAGCCCCCAGCACGGAAAGTGCAGGAGTTCTTCGACAACTTGTCGGAGGGCTATGACCACGACGAGCCGCTGCTCATCCAGGACACCACCCAGGCAGAGCTAGACTACATCGCCGCCAGAGTGGCAGAGGTGGAGCTCACCAGGGAGGCCGGCAGCGTCGGCGGCATAGAGGATGAGGCTGACGCGTCCGCGGAGGAGAGGGAGCTCGCCTAGTGGGTGAAGCCTGCTGAGGAGGCTAGCAGCGTCAATATCGAGGCCCCCTTGTTGAGGATGTGGTCGAGGAGTCGACCGAGGAAGAGGCCGAGGCTGACGACCCTCTGGCCATGGAAAAAAGACGTGTCCTGCAGTGGGCCAGCTCTAGCGAGCCAGTCAAGTCGGTAGGACCGAACAGCGGCAAGAGGTCTAGGGGGAGTCCGCACGTGTAACGAGGGCCGCAGCAGCAAAGAAGGCGGTGAAGGCCGCAGTGGCGAAGAAGAAAACGACCGCCTCTTCTTCATCCAAGTGTCGCTAGACTCCATCCCCTTCCCCTCCTCCCGCAGATGTCGACAAGGAGGTCGCCTTTAATTTTGGGTCCCTCAGCCCAAGGAGGAAGAGGAAGCCAGCAGCAGAGGAGGCGGAGGACGAGTAAGCATCTTGTCCTTCGTCATCTTCGTCCTTTCATACCACATCGCCTTTCCTGACTTTTTCTCATCTTTGCAGGGACAGGGAGACGCTGGCCCAGAGGGTGGTGAAGAGGGCCAGGGCCTCAACGGGCGACCAGCCCCCGGCGGGCACTTCGGATCCGGTGGTGGAGATCAGCCCGGACAGCAGCCCCCGGCGCAGCCCCCGTCTCAGCCCCCAGCGTGCGTTCACCACTCATTCCTCATCAACGTGTGTTGGGGTATAATTCCTTGGCACTGACCTTGCCGTGGCTGCAAGAGGAGGATGGCAGGAGGAGGAGCCACCGAGGGCCACCCCCAACACGCCGCCCCCATCAACTATGCCACCCCGAGGGGCGTCCCCGGCAAGGGCGCCAAGCACCGAGCCCACGTACATGAAGGAGGAGGAGGCGAACTTTGGTGCGATGGCTACGCCACGGCAACGGTTGTTGGCAGGGAGGAGGCTACTTCTTCCCAGCCCAAGACGGGTAAGTTACTCACTTTCCGCCCCTGTCATTTCTTCTTCTTTTTTGAACCTTGGTCTTGGCCTCGCCTCATTCCCCCTCTCTGCATCCAGATCCTTCCTCGGCGGACCGGGAGGACATCGATGTCGTCATCAAGGAGGTCACCAAGGACCGCTGCTGAGGATGCCGCCAAGGGGCCCGCCGAGGAGGCCGACAAGGCCGCTGCCGAGGAGGCCCACAAGGCCGCTGCCGAGGAGGCCGGTAAGGGGCCTGCCGAGGAGGCCAGCGAGGGGCCTGCCGAGGGGCAGCAAGGCTGCTGCCAAGGAGGAGGTGGTCGACAATCAACCCTCCTCCTCTGCCGCCTTTGGCTCGAGCAAGTACTTGAAGGTGGGCGATGACCTTTTCGTCCACCTCCCAGGGACGGCGGGCGCCAAGGCACCAACTGAAGGGGAGGTTTTTTATGATGAGGCGCTCATCGCCATGAGGCTCGAGGTTGTCGACGAACCGAGCACCGGTGGTGGCGGCTCCCAAGAGGAGCTGCTGCTTCGGGCCATGAGCGCCACCTTCCAGAAGATACAGGCGCTCCACCGCGCCCGTATGGACAAGGCAAAGTCCAGGGTGGTGGTGGCAGATAAGGCGGAGGCCGATATTGGGGAACGCATCACCGAGGCACAGGCCTGGTTTCACCAGGCCCACGGAGAGCTGAAGGCCGCCCATGATCTATTGGTCGAGCACAAGCAAGAGCTCATCCTGAAGCAGGCCGACGTCGAGAAGGCCCAGGAGGCGGCGAGGGATCAGGCCGCCAAGGACGAGGCCGCCCGGCTCCAGCATCAGGCCGAGATGAACTCCCAGGAGGAGGACCTCGCTGCTCATGAGGAGGTTGAGAAGCTCGCCACCACACTCCGCGGCAAGGATGAGGAGGTCGAGAAGCTCATCGCATAGCAGACCTAGGAGCTAGAGCAGGGGCACAAGGAAGCACTCAGTGCTCAAGCCCTGGTCCATGCTAGCAAGGTGAAGGAGCTGGAGGTGGAGCAGGATGGCCTGAAGAACAAGGCCTCGGAGCTGGCAAAGGAGAAGGACACGATCAGCGGCGCCTTGGTGGAGGCGCAGGGCGCAGTCCTTGACAAGGCCGAGCTACTCTCCCGGGCCAACGACTCCATCAAGGACCTAAAGCTGAAGCTGGAGGGCCTTGAGGGGACACTTTCGGAGGTCAGGGCCCGGGAGGAGACCCTGACCAAGAATCTGGAGAAGGAGAGGCAGCTATGGAGGAATGACGCTGCCAACCACGAGGATTAAGTGAAGGGCGAAAAGCTCTGGATCAGCCGCCTCGCCGACGTCGCCGGCAGAATCTCCATGAAGCTGGCTGCCATGGGGATGCCGAATGTTAGGTACGCCCCAGAGCCGAACATGAGTCCCAATGCCAAGCTGAACCTGTTCTTCGAGGGCGTTCTTGGAGCCTTGGAGCAGTTTCGCTCTAACAGAGCGAGCTCTCTAGCCAATGTGGCCCGGCAGCTTTGCCGGGGTGCCATGACCAAGGTCCTCACCAAGGTGGCGTAGTGGAACCCCAACCTCGACTTCGACGCCATGCTGGAGAGCTTGCCGGAGGACGTGGACCTCACGACCCTCGAGGAGCGTATCGAGCCCATCATCAGCTGTGTCGACGGAATCCAGAGGCTAGAAGGCCAACGATGGGACTAGGCACCCCGTTTCTCATCACCGCTGCAGGTTCACGAACAAGACAGTTTTTATCTTTAGTTAGAACCACAGCAACAATTGATGTAATATAACTCTGCAGTAGTTTGAATCAATGCATGTTATTTTCCAATTTGATCTCCCTTTGTATGTCCACCCTACGTTAATTGGGTAGGCTTGCCGGCGCGTAAACCGAAGGCGCGGCGCCTTGAGGACGGATCCCCAATAGCCTATCGGGTGTGCTTGCTGCCTGGCGAACCACCTTACCGTTCTCAGTGCAGCCGCTCGAACTATCGAGCGGACTCGAGACAGAACGAGAGCGTTGCCAATAGCGGGAGGCCACCCTGCCATTCTCGATGCAGCCGCTTGAACTGTTGAGCGGACTCGAAACAAAACAAAGGTGTTGCCAATAGTGGAAGGTCCCCATTGCGTGTAGGTTTCTCATACAGAGGGAACGATCTCCAAGGAGAATAATCTTATATAAAAAGAATTGCTCAAATTTTGCGTGACTTAGCTTTTCTGTCGCTGCACAAACGTTCACTGCATCCGCACATGATGCCGCTCATTCGGTCGCCTTCTTCCTTGGAAGCCATGGCGACGAAGAACTGCTAAGCTGACGGCTAAACTGGATTTTCACAACTCACGCCCCCTACCTGGCGCGCCAAAGATGTCGGCGTGGAAGAACGACACCTATGGGATCACTAGAATCCCTACTACGGTTGCCGGGTGCGAGGTTGTGGAAAGAGCGGGTTTAGGAGTCAGCACAAGGATCATTTACCCAAGTTCAGGCCGCGAGGATGCATAATACCCTAGTCCTGCTTTGGTGTATATTTGAGTGTTCTTGAACTAGCTATCGTGCGTTGCTTGTCCAAGGATCTGAATCCTCTTCTAGTATGCCGCAGGCCTCCTTTTATAGTTGAACGGGGCGCCACAGTGGCACACAGGAGGTGGAAAGGTGTTCAGTGGGTGAGCTTATTGCCCGCCATTACGGGACAGAACGCATTGAATGCGCTCCTTAGGTGTCCCCTTGCTTTATCACCGCCTCGTCTTGCCTCGACACGCGTCCAGGCCAACGAGGCGTGCAGCACCATGTAGGCTGGCAGGCTGCTGAGCTGATGTGGTGGCACGGTCTTCATGAAGATTTGCATGCCACCACGCAGGTGCTTGCTGAGTTGGTCTAGAGGCCGCACGTCACCATGCAGGTGCTCGCATAGCTGGCTGGGCTTGCAGCTGCACGGGGAGCAGCGGCAGAGTCTTGGCAGATGCGGTCCTGGCTGCGGCCCCGCTGATGTCCTCGGCAAGGGTCTTGCCGTGGCATCGCGGTCGTCCCCGGCAAGGATCTCGCCGGAGGTCTCGTGGATTTCCTCGGCAAGGATCTTGCCGAGGGTCATCGTCTTCTGGTCCTTATCTGATCTTGTATGCTTATTTTCACGAAGATTTGCATGCCACCATGGAGGTGCCTCCCGAGCCTTGGTTCCAATGTGGTTGATGACGTTGGAACCCTTGGGCTCAAGGGGCGCACCCTGCTGGCGCTGGGGAAGTTGCGCTGGCAAGGCTCTTGTCGGGGCTGTGGAGGCCGTCCGGCCAAGGGCCTTGCCACGGGAGACCACCTCGCCCTTCTTCTCCTTGTGTTTCTGACTTGCCGATGCATTGATTGCCTGGTGGCTTCAGCTTCCTTCCTCCGCTCTACTAGGCGTGGTCGCGGGCGTGGCTCTGACTGCCCGTGCACAAGTAAAGGGGGACAAAAGAGGCCCCCTACTTTTGTACACTAACAGGCCGCCACATTCTTCGGAAGTTCGGCGAAGACGCCTGCGGAGAGCCAGATCCGCGTCAGCAGGGTGAACATGTTGCCTCCAAACACACTATGTAGTAACTATTTCTTACCATTTGCAATTTGCACGGATTGGCGGAGCTCCTCCCGGACACCCCGTGCGTCAGTCCTCCCCTCCTGGAGCTCCTTCTCCTCCTTGGATAGCCGGGAAGATTGCTCCTCGTGCCCCTTCTCAAGGGCCTCTAGCTTCTTGGCGGCATCCTGAAGCTCCACTTGGACCTCGGTCACTCGAGCCTCGTGCTTCTCAGCAGCAAGCTTGGCCTTCTCAACCTCGGCCTCCGCCTTCCCAGCAGTCGTCTTCTTCACAACCGCCTTGGCCTCGGCTTTCTTCAGGGCCTCCCTCAAGCCCTTGACCTTAGTGGTGGCAACTGCAAGATTATCACAAAAAAGGATTAGCACATAGTTCGGCTAGTCAATATCCGACATCAAGCAAATACACATTTCCTCACAAGGCTCACCTTGCGTCTCGTCAAGTCGTCTGTTGACAAGGTCAAGCTCTTTATCAGAAATCTTGAGCTTTTGATCCATCTCCTCTAACGCCGCGGCATTAGCAGCCATGGCCACGGAAGATGCCAGCGTCAGCAAAAGAAATGTCGACATCATTAATCGGCCTACCGAATTTGATCCTCTACAGTTTTCTTTGAAGTCCTCGCAGAGTCTCAAGGGCTGCTATGTATACGGCCTACCCAAACTAACAATTACAACCGCATTATGAGGAAAGAGCATTACTTGACTTACCTCAAAGCCTGTTAGAAGGCCTTGGACATCGTTGTTCAGTCCGGATTGGACGGACCGAACGCCCTGCATAACCGCACTCATAAGTGTGTGGTGCTCATCAATGATGGCGAAGTTGTCCACCAGCTCCTCCAGCACATCTGGCTAGCCAGCCGCCGCCCTTGTAGAGGTGTTCAGCGCTGACATTGGCTCCCCGACCCCTTCCCCACTGAGAAGAGCATGTGCCGTCAAATGCCTTGGGGACTCGGGAGCGGTCGACGGATGGGGTCCGGATGATCCAGACGCCTTCCCCGCGTCAGCTAGGAGGGATTCTCCCTCCTGGCCTTCGGTGACCAAGGCGTTAACCTCGGCCATTACGGCGTCGGCCTCCCACTCTGTGTTCGGAGGAGAAGGAGTCCCTCGGGACCGCACCTCCTCGGCCTCTTCGGGGACTAGAGGAGGCGCGGAGTGCTGCATAGACCCACTATCCGCTAGATCGGCGGGTGGAGACGTCCCCTTCGAAGTCTGCTCGGTGTGGCATTCATGTGGGGGACTGCACAGCGGGGGGGGGGGGAGGGTTAGCCTTCGACAAGGATAAATTACCGAAAAAAGGATAGCTAAAAATAACAGCTCCATACCTGCCTATCGGGGACTTGACCCTGGGTCCCTTCTTTGGGACCTCTTCGGATGCCTCAGACTCCTTGTTCGAGCTGTCGGACAGAACCATCTTAGGATGGTACCACCTCTTCAGGACTTGTGGGGGTTGAACCTCCTCGACATCCTTGGACGCCGCCCTCTTCCTGGAGTGCGAGGAGGCACTTTCCTCCTTGTCCCCATCCTCTGTGGACGGGGCTACAGCATCTCCGGACTGATTGTCCGGACGAGCCCTGCGACGGAGACCCTCCCTTGGCCTCCAGTACCTCTTTCTTCTTTCCCTTCTTATCGGTTGCCTTGTAAGACACCATGACCAGCAACTCCTCTAGCTGCTCCCTTCGGGGCTCTTCGAGTAGCGGCGACCGGCTATTGATCTTCTTGGCCTTGGTGACCCAACCCTACAAAATCCTCATAGAGGTTCAGACAGAATCATATGCGGTATAAATATCCGAACACGTGTTAAAGATGAACGCCGCTTACCTCCCTTGGAGGATTCACGGTGTCGAGGCTGATGTCTTTCCCCTTGGCAAGCCATTCCTCTTGAGGTTTGAATAACAAGACCCATATTTTTGTTGGGAAACGTAGTAATTTAAAAAAAATCCTACGCACACGCAAGATCATGGTGATGCATAGTAACGAGAGGGGAGAGTGTCGTCCACGTACCCTCGTAGACCGCAAGCGGAAGCATTATGACAACGCGGTTGATGTAGTCGTACGTCTTCACAATCGACCGATCCTAATACCGAATGCACGGCACCTCCGTGATCTGCACACGTTCAGCTCGGTGACGTCCCACGAACTCACGATCCAGTAGAGCTTCGAGGGAGAGTTCCGTCAGCACGACGGCGTGATGACGATGTTGATGAAGCTACCAACGCAAGGCTTCACCTAAGCACCGCTACGATATGACCAAGATGGATTATGGTGGAGGGGGGAACCGCACACGGCTAAAGATCAATGATCAACTTGTGTGCCTTGGGGTGCCGCCCTGCCCCCATATATAAAGGAGCTAGGGGGAGGCGGCCAGCCAAGGAGGAGGGCGTGCCAAGGGGAGTCCTACTCCCACTGGGAGTAGGACTCCCCTTTCCTAGTAGGAGTAGGAGAAGGGGGAAGGGAAGGAGAGGAGGAGAAGGAAGGAGGGGGCGCCGCCCCTTCCCCTAGTCCAATTCAGACTAGGCTTGGGGGGCGCGCGTACCAGCCCTTGCTAGCCCCTCTCTCTCTCTCCCGGAAGCCCATTAAGGCACATATACTCCCCGGGGGGTTCCGGTAACCTCCCGGTATTCCGGTATTTATCTGGTGACCCCCGGAACTCTTCCGGTGCCTGAATATAACCTTACAATATATCAATCTCTATGTATCGACCATTTCGAGACTCATCGTCATGTCTGTGATCTCATCCGGGACTCCGAACAACCTTCGGTACATCAAAACAGATAAACTCATAATACCGATCATCACCGAACGTTAAGCGTGCGGACCCTATGGGTTCGAGAACTATGTAGACATGACCGAGACTTGTCTTCGGTCAATAAACAATAGCAGAACCTGGATGCTCATATTGGTTCTCACATATTCTACGAAGATCTTTATCGGTCAAACCGTATAACAACATACGTTGTTCCCTTTGTCATCGGTATGTTACTTTCCCGAGATTTTATCGTCGGTTTCTCAATAACTAGTTCAATCTCATTACAGGAAAGTCTCTTTACTCGTTCCGTAATGCATCATCCCGCAACTAACTCATTAGTCACATTGCTTGCAAGGCTTATAGTGATGTGCATTACCGAGAGGGCCCAGAGATACCTCTCCGACAATCGGAGTGACAAATCCTAATCTCGATCTATGCCAACTCAACAAGTACCATCGGAGACACCTGTAGAGCACCTTTATAATCACCCAGTTACGTTGTGATGTTTTGTAGCACACAAAGTGTTCCTCCGGTATTCGGGAGTTGCATAATCTCATAGTCATAGGAACATGTATAACTCGTGAAGAAAGCAATAGCAACAAACTAAACGATCAAGTGCTAAGCTAACGGAATGGTTCAAGTCAATCACATCATTCTCTAATGATGTGATCCCGTTAATCAAATGACAACTCATGTCTATGGTTAGGAAACACAACCATCTTTGATACAACGAGCTAGTCAAGTAGAGCCATACTAGTGACACTTTGTTTGTCTATGTATTCACACATGTACTAAGTTTCCAGTTAATACAATTCTAGCATGAATAATAAACATTTATCATGATATAAGGAAATATAAATAACAAATTTATTATTGCCTCTAGGGCATATTTCTTTTAGTCTCCCACTTGCACTAGAGTCAATAATCTAGATTACATAGTAATGATTCTAACACCCGTGGAGTCTTGGTGTTCATCATGTTTTGCTCGTGAGAGAGGCTTAGTCAACGGGTCTGCAACATTCAGATCCGTATGTATCTTGCAAATCTCTATTTCTCCCTCCTTGACTTGATCGTGGATGGAAGTGAAGCGTCCTTTGATGTGCTTGGTTCTCTTGTGAAATCTGGATTCCTTTGCCAGTGCAATTGCACTAGTACTGTCACAAAAGATTTTCATTGGACCCGATGCACTAGGTATGACACCTAGATTGGATATGGACTCCTTCATCCAGACTCCTTCATTTGCTGCTTCTGAAGCAGCTATGTACTCCGCTTCACATGTAGATCCTGCCATGACGCTTTGTTTAGAACTGCACCAACTGACAGCTCCACCATTCAATATAAACACGTATCCAGGTTGTGACTTAGAGTCATCCAGATCAGTGTCAAAGCTTGCATCAACATAACCATTTACGATGAGCTCTTTGTCACCTCCATAAACGGGAAACATATCCTTAGTCCTTTTCAGGTATTTCAGGATGTTCTTGACTGCTGTCCAGTGATCCACTCCTGGATTACTTTGGTACCTCCCTGCTAAACTAATAGCAAGGCACACATCAGGTCTGGTACACAGCATTGCATACATGATAGAGCCTATGGCTGAAGCATAGGGAACACCTTTCATTTTCTCTCTATCTTCTGCAGTGGTCGGGCATTGCGTCTGACTCAACTTCACACCTTGTAACACAGGCAAGAACCCTTTCTTTGCTTGATCTATTTTGAACTTCTTCAAAACTTTATCAAGGTATGTGCTTTGTGAAAGTCCAATTAAGTGTCTTGATCTATCTCTATAGATCTTGATGCCCAATATATAAGCAGCTTCACCGAGGTCCTTCATTGAAAAACTCTTATTCAAGTATCCTTTTGTGCTATCCAGAAATTCTATATCATTTCCAATCAACAATATGTCATCCACATATAATATTAGAAATGCTACAGAGCTCCCACTCACTTTCTTGTAAATACGGTCTTCTTCAAAAGTTTGTATAAAACCATATGCTTTGATCACACTATCAAAACATTTATTCCAACTCCGAGATGCTTGCACTAGTCCATAGATGGATCGTTCGAGCTTACACACTTTGTTAGCATCCTTTGGATTGATAAGACCTTCAGGTTGCATCATATACAACTCTTCTTCCAGAAATCCATTCAGGAATGCAGTCTTTACATCCATTTGCCAGATTCCATAATCATAAAATGCGGAATTTGCTAACATGATTTGGACGGACTTGAGCATCACTACGGGTGAGAAGGTCTCATCGTAGTCAAATCCTTGAACTTGTCGAAAACCTTTCGCAACAAGTCGAGCTTTGTAGACAGTAACATTACCGTCAGCGTCAGTCTTCTTCTTGAAGATCCATTTATTTTCGATGGCTTGCCGATCATCGGGCAAGTCAACCAAAGTCCACACTTTGTTCTCATACATGGATCCCATCTCAGATTTCATGTCCTCAAGCCATTTCGCGGAATCTGGGCTCATCATCGCTTCTTCATAGTTCGTAGGTTTGACATGGTCAAGTAACATGACCTCCAGAATAGGATTACTGTACCACTCTGGTGCGGATCTTATTCTGGTTGACCTACGAGGTTCGGTAGTAACTTGATCTGAAGTGTCATGATCATTATCATCAGCTTCCTCACTAATTGGTGTAGGGATCACAGGAACTGATTTCTGTGATGAACTACTTCCCAATAAGGGAGCGGGTACAGTTACCTCATCAAGTTCTACTTTCCTCCCACTCACTTCTTTCGAGAGAAACTCCTTCTCTAGAAAGGATCCATTCTTAGCAACGAATGTCTTGCCTTCGGATCTGTGATAGAAGGTGTACCCAACAGTCTCCTTGGGGTATCCTATGAAGACACATTTCTCCGATTTGGACTCGAGCTTATCAGGTTGTAGCTTTTTCACATAAGCATCATAGCCCCAAACTTTAAGAAATGACAACTTTGGTTTCTTGCCAAACCATAGTTCATAAGGCGCCGTTTCAACAGATTTAGATGGTGCCCTATTTAACGTGAATGCAGCCGTCTCTAAAGCATAACCCCAAAATGATAGCGGTAAATCAGTAAGAGACATCATAGATCGCACCATATCTAATAAAGTGCGGTTACGACGTTCGGACACACCATTACATTGTGGTGTTCCGGGTGGCATGAGTTGCGAAACTATTCCACATTGTTTCAAATGAAGACCAAACTCGTAACTCAAATATTCTCCTCCATGATCAGATCGTAGAAACTTTATTTTCTTGTTACGATGTTTTTCCACTTCACTCTGAAATTCTTTGAACTTTTCAAATGTTTCAGACTTGTGTTTGATTAAGTAGATATACCCATATCTGCTCAAATTATCTGTGAAGGTGAGAAAATAATGATACCTGCCGCGAGCCTCAATATTCATCGGATGATTTCCAACAAATCTGTTGCTCGCTCCATTGTTCCGGAGAACGATGTTTTAGTCACCTTGTCCATGAGGCATGGTTCGCAAGTACCAAGTGATTCATAATCAAGTGAATCCAAAAGTCCATCAGAATGGAGTTTCTTCATGCGCTTTACACCAATATGACCCAAACTGTAGTGCCACAAATAAATTGCACTATCATTATCAACTCTGCATCTTTTGGATTCAATATTATGAATATGTGTATCACTACTATCGAGATTTAGTAAAAATAGACCACTCTTCAAGAGTGCATGACCATAAAAGATATTACTCATATAAATAGAACAACCATTGTTCTCAGATTTAAATGAATAACCGTCTCGCATCAAACAAGATCTAGATATAATGTTCATGCTCAACGCTGGCACCAAATAACAATTATTCAGGTCTAAAACTAATCCCGAAGGTAGATGTAGAGGTAGCATGCCGATCGCAATCACATCGACTTTGGAACCATTTCCCACGCGCATCGTCACCTCGTCCTTAGCCAATCTCCGCTTAATCCGTAGTTCCTCTTTCGAGTTGCAAATATTAGCAACAAAACCAGTATCAAATACCCAGGCACTACTGCGAGCATTAGTAAGGTACACATCAATAACATGTATATCACATATACCTTTGTTCACCTTGCCATCCTTCTTATCCGCCAAATACTTGGGGCAGTTCCGCTTCCAGTGACCAGTCCCTTTGCAGTAGAAGCACTCAATCTCAGGCTTAGGTCCAGACTTGGGTTTCTTCACTTAAGCAGCAACTTGCTTGCTGTTCTTCTTGAAGTTCCCCTTCTTCCCTTTACCCTTTTTCTTGAAACTGTTGGTCTTGTTGACCATCAACACTTGATGCTCCTTCTTGATTTCTACCTCCACAACCTTTAGCATCGCGAAGAGCTCGGGATTGTCTTATCCATCCCTTGCATATTATAGTTCATCACGAAGCTCTTGTAGCTTGGTGGCAGTGATTGAAGAATTTTGTCAATGACACTATCATCCGGAAGATTAACTCCCAGTTGAATCAAGTGATTGTAGTACCCAGACATTCTGAGTATATGCTCACTGACAGAACTATTCTCCTCCATCTTGCAGCTGTAGAACTTATTAGAGACTTCATATCTCTCAATCTCGGCATATGCTTGAAATATTAACTTCAACTCTTGGAACATCTCATATGCTCCATGACGTTCAAAAAGTCGTTGAAGTTCTGGTTCTAGCCATAAAGCATGGCACACTGAACTATCGAGTAGTCATCAACACGCGACTGCCAGGCATTCACAATGTCTGTAGTTGACGGTGCGGGTGGTACACCTAGCGGTGCTTCTAGGACGTAATTCTTCTGTGCAGCAATGAGGATAATCCTCAAGTTACGGACCCAGTCCGTGTAATTTCTACCATCATCTTTCAACTTTGCTTTCTCTAGGAACGCATTAAAATTCAATGGAACAACATCATGGGCCATCTATCTACAACAACATAGACATGCAAAATACTATCAGGTACTAAGTTCATGATAAATTAAAGTTCAATTAATCAAATTACTTAAGAACTCCCACTTAGATAAACATCCCTCTAATCATCTAAGTGATCATGTGATCCATATCAACTAAACCATGTCCGATCATCACGTGAGATGGAGTAGTTTTCAATGGTGAACATCACTATGTTGATCATATCTACTATATGATTCACGCTCGACATTTTGGTCTCAGTGTTCTGAGGCCATATCTGCATATGCTAGGCTCGTCAAGTTTAACCCGAGTATTCTGCGCATGCAAAACTGGCTTGCACCCATTGTATGTGAACGTAGAGCTTATCACACCTGATCATCATGTGGTGTCTCGGCACGACGAACTTTCGCAACGGTGCATACTCAGGGAGAACACTTATACCTTGAAATTTAGTGAGAAATCATCTTATAATGCTACCGTCGATCTAAGAAAAATAAGATGCATAAAAGATAAACATCGCATGCAATCAATATAAGTGATACGATATGGCCATCATCATCTTGTGCCTTTGATCTCCATCTCCAAAGCATCGTCATGATCACCATCTCACCGGCGCGACACCTTGATCTCCATCGTAGCATCGTTGTCGTCTCGCCAACTATTGCTTCTATGATTATCGCTGCCGCTTAGTGATAAAGAAAAGCAATTACATGGCAATTGCATTTCATACAATAAAGCAACAATCGTATGGCTCCTGCCAGTTGCCGATAACTCCGTTACAAAACATGATCATCTCATATAATAAAATATAGCATCATGTCTTGACCATATCACATCACAACATGCCCTGCAAAAACAAGTTAGACATCCTCTACTTTGTTGTTGCAAATTTTACGTGGCTGCTACGGGCTGAGCAAGAACCGTTCTTACCTATGCATCAAAACCACAACGATAGTTCGTCAAGTTAGTGTTGTTTTAACCTTCGCAAGGACTGGGCGTAGCCACACTCGGTTCAACTAAAGTTGGAGAAACAGACACCCGCCAGCCACCTGTGTGCAAAGCACGTCGGTAGAACCAGTCTCGCGTAAGTGTACACGTAATGTCGGTTCGGGCCGCTTCATCCAACAATACCGCCGAACCAAAGTATGACATGCTGGTAAGCAGTATGACTTGTATCGCCCACAACTCACTTGTGTTCTACTCGTGCATATAACATCTACGCATAAACCTGGCTCTGATACCATCATTGGGAAACGTAGTAATTTCAAAAAAAATCCTACGCACACACAAGATCATGGTGATGCATAGCAACGAGAGGGAGAGTGTCATCCACGTACCCTCGTAGACCATAAGCGGAAGCATTATGACAATGCGGTTGATGTAGTCGTACGTCTTCACGATCTACCGATCCTAGTACCAAACGTACGACACCTCCGTGATCTGCACACGTTCAATTCGATGAGTCCCACGAACTCACGATATAGTAGAGCTTTGAGGGAGAGTTTCGTTAGCACGACGGCGTGACGATGGTGTTGATGAAGCTACCAACACAGGGCTTCGCCTAAGCATCGCTACGATATGACCGAGGTGGATTATGATGGAGGGGGGCACCACACACGGCTAAAGATCAATGATCAACTTGTGTGTCTTGGGGTGCCCCCTACCCCCGTATATAAAGGAGCTAGGGGGCGGCCGACCAAGGAGGAGGGCGCGCCAAAGGGTGAGTCCTACTCCCACCGGGAGTAGGACTCCCCTTTCCTAGTAGGAGTAGGAGAAGGGGGAAGGGAAGGAGAGGAGGAGAAGGAAGGAGGGGGTGCCGCCCCTTCCCCTATTCCAATTCGGACTAGGCTTTGGGGGGGGCAGCCCTTGCCAGCCCCTATCTCTCTCTCTTCCTAAAGCCCATTAAGTCTCATATACTCCCCGGGGGGTTCCGGTAACCTCCCGGTACTCCGGTATTTATCCGGTGACACCCGGAACTCTTCTGGTGTCCGAATATAACCTTCCAATATATCAATCTTTATGTCTCGACCATTTCGAGACTCCTCGTCATGTTCGTGATCTCATTCGGGACTCCGAACAACCTTCGGCACATTAAAACACATAAACTCATAATATCGATCGTCACCGAACGTTAAGCGTGCGGACCCTACGGGTTCGGGAACTATGTAGACATGACCGAGACTTGTCTTCGGTCAATAACCAATAATGGAACCTGGATGCTCATATTGGTTCCTACATATTCTACGAAGATCTTTATAGGTCAAACCAGATAACAACATACGTTGTTCCCTTTGTCATCGGTATGTTACTTGCCCGAGATTTGATCGTCGGTATCTCAATACCTAGTTCAATCTCGTTACTGGCAAGTCTCTTTACTCGTTCCGTAATGCATCATCCCGCAACTAACTCATTAGTCACATTGCTTGCAAGGCTTATAGTGATGTGCATTACCGAGAGGGCCCAGAGATACCTCTCCAACAATCGGAGTGACAAATCCTAATCTCGATCTATGCCAACTCAACAAGTACCATCGGAGACACTTGTAGAGCACCTTTATAATCACCCAGTTACGTTGTGACGTTTGGTAGCACATAAAGTGTTCCTCCGGTATTCAGGAGTTGCATAATCTTATAGTCACAGGAACATGTATAAGTCATGAATAAAGCAATAGCAACAAACTAAACGATCAAGTGCTAAGCTAACAAAATGGGTCAAGTCAATCACATCATTCTCTAATGATGTGATCCCGTTAATCAAATGACAACTCATGTCTATGGTTAGGAAACACAACCATCTTTGATTCAACGAGCTAGTCAAGTAGAGGCATACTAGTGACACTTTGTTTGTCTATGTATTCACACATGTACTATGTTTCCGGTTAATACAATTCTAGCATGAAAAATAAACATTTATCATGATATAAGGAAATATAAATAACAACTTTATTATTGCCTCTAGGGCATATTTCCTTCAATTTTATCATGGGTCGTGCCGAAGAGGTACTGCATGATGGCCTGATCTTCGGACTCGCGCTCCCACATGGGCTTGGCCCTCGCCTGGCAAGGGAGGAGCTAACGGTTGAGCAAGATCTGGACTACGTCAACCAGCTTTGTGTCGGTCTCCATCATGCTGATGATGCATTTCTACAGCGCCTTCACATCAGCGACGAACCCCAGTCTAGACTGTTAGTGGTCCACGAGGCCACTCTGGTAGGGGGTCGGATCTGAATGCGGGAGCCGGTCCCTAGGCGGCACCCCTTGGCTTCGTGATATAGAACCACTCTTTTTGCCAAAGCTTGACGGTGTTAAGGAAGTTACTCTCCGGCCATTGGACTCGCGTTAGTTTGCTAATCATAACCCGCCGCAGTCCCCATGGGCCCCGCCAACCACCTTGAGCTTAACATTGAGTACCTTCAGCCATAGGCTGAAGTGCGGGTGAACTCGGAGGAGGGCCTCGTAGACGATTATGAAGGTCAAAATATGGAGGAGGGAATTGGGGGCTAGGTCATGGAAATCTAGCCCATAGAAGAACATCAACCCCCTCACGAAGGCGTGTAAAGGAAACCCAAGCCCCCGAAGGAAATGGGGGAGAAAAATGACCCTCTTGCCCGGATTTGGCATGGGGATGATCTGGCCCTCTTCAAGGGCCCGATGGGAAATATTGATTGACAGATAGCTGACCTGTTTCAGCTTCACGATGTCGTTGTCGGTGACGATGGAGGCACCCCACTTCACCTTGGCACCAGATCCGGCCATGGCTGGAGGGGACGGGGTGGGATGCACTGAGGATCAGAGGAAAAGGGGTGCTGGAGCTCTAAGGATCTGCGTGAGCGGGAGGTGGAAGAAGGCGTGGGATGCTGGCTATAGTAGCTCCCCCTTTATAGGCTGTTGACGGGCCTGGGGTTCCTTTATCCAGGTCGTTGGCTTCTCCACTTCCTGATACGCCCGCAATGTTATGTGCAGGAGGGGAATCGAAATCATTAACCATATCCCCCGAAAAGCGGGACACGGTCTCAACCTCGAGGGGACGGGTCAAACATGTCGTCGGCCTCGAGCAGCGCTTCGAGAAATAGTAACTGCTCGGCGTTATGGCCGGAGGAGACTCTTCATTGAAAGAGAAAACGTTGTCAGATGAAGGCACCATTTACGCTTGAATGATATTTTTTATTGCCTTCGGAGTTAAGTAATACTGTCGTTTCAGATTCCGGACATCACTTGGTTCTGAACATGGGTGAAACGTACTGAAGAACTCGCCTCGCAAGCCGAATACTGGTCGAATGAGTGGGTGCTGGATACAAGTCTTGGCGTTGGAGGCAAGTTCGGGGGCTACTGAGGAAATCATGGACTAAGGGGTCCTCGAGGCAACGACCCATTGTACATGGGCCGGACTGGTGGAGCCGTATAGTGACAGGAGATCTATGAAGCCGTGGTGTGCCCTCCAAGTCAAGAAGGCACAGGATCTCTTTAAACCCTTATTGTAATCTATCTTCGGTAACCCTAACCTATCGGTGTCTATATAAACCGAGGGTTTTTAGTCTTTAGGGCTAGAGCTACATTCATCACCTCACCGCCTTAGGGTTTAGCTCATACGGGTCTCGAGGTAGATCTACTCTATAAAACATATTATACATCCAATACGACCAAGCAGGACGTAGGATATTACCTCTCCGAGAGGGCCCGAACCTGGGTAAACACTGTGTTCATCGTCCCTTGTTCCCTATCGATCCTAGATCCACAGCTCGGGACCCCCTACCCCGAGGTCTGGCAGTTTTGACACCGACAGGCCCTCTCATTTTCGCGTCCTCCAAGCGAAAAAGATGGGTGGTGCGTGATATGATGCGTCACAATCCTTGAGTACACAATATCAGCCCGTTCGCCATTCTCACAGTGGATCACATCATTCATTATGTGGATCTTTGGATTAGGCTGGAGCAGTTCTAATTTCGCGCGGACCTTGAAGACGATATTTCTTGGAAGTTTGAGGCAAATGGAGAGTACTCTACGACGTCGGCTTACAAGATTCAATTCCTGGGATCCACGTCCACCATCGTGAACAAACCATTTGGAAAGTTTGGGGCCCTCCCAAGGTTAAGTTCTTCTCCTGGTTGGCACTTCACGGTAGGATATGGATGGCGGACAGACTGCAAAGGAGAGGATGAGACAATTGTGGCCTTTGCACACTGTGCAAGAGGGCCAACGAGACTGCCCCACACCTATTCTACAAATACCGGTTCACAGTCCATCTTTGGAGGATCGTGAGGGATTGGCTAGGGCTTGGAGCGCTTGAGATGGACCGATGGGGGATCGAGCAAAACGTATATGGTGGACCAGCATGTTCCGACCAAATACCGCAAACCGAAAGGCGATGGATTCCCTCACCATGCTTGTGTGTTGGATCATCTGGAACGAGGAATGCTAGAGTTTTTAGGAAAAAATCGACGCCGCCTTTCTACCTCCTAAAAAAGCTTATTCAAGATGAGGCCAAGCTTTGGATCACCACGGGAGCTACGCACTGGAGCAAGATCATGCGGTGGAAATAATTCCTTATATAATTTACCTTTGACGGGCTATGTTGTGTAGCCTATAACATGTACTTTTTAAAACTCCTTTATGTATTTGAGCCTTTTGCCTCGTTTAAAAGAAAAAACCCTTAAGACAACCAACATATCTGTTTGCCTGTTGTTTTAGAAAAGCAACATGTATCCCATTCCCAGCTAGCTAAGTAGTTACTCATTTTTTGTCAGCAAAAGTTGCTACTATCACACGATTTGTTTCACAACTTTTTAATGCGGTTGTATCAACTCGATGTAACGACTAAACTAAAATTTTCTGTTATGGCAAAAGGTGAGGCCATGCAGTGGCGGAGACAGGGCGGACCAGCAGGGACCCTGCCCCCCCCCCCCCCCCCCCCCGCCCAACATCAGTGATTTAATACTAACTTGCTTACGTACAGTACATGTCTAATGATCATTTGCTGTAAAAAAGCTTATTTTTCAGTGTTTGGCCCTCCCCGGCCTGTGTTAGCCTCATTTGCCCCCCCCCCCCCCCCCCCTTAATCAAATATTCCTCGCTCCGCCACTCAGACCATGTACTTGGTGAAAGGGCGACACTTAATTCCAGAGCAATGGCTTGTCATTTTATTTTATTTTTAGATTATGGCTCGGCATAATTTGACCTCGCGTCGATCCTGTCCATTGTGGTACTAGATTTCGTGCGATCGCATCTTTGGATATTGTCGCCAGAGAACGTGTTATTAGTGGGTGATGGATTCGTTTACTTCCGTGCTATAAACTCTCTAGGCACGTGCGGCATCACTTTTACGTCCCCTGATCTAGTTGATGAAGTGACACCACGTTCATATGTAAATGCTGCGTGATATGATTAAAAAAAACTGCACAGCCCAAAGGGCGAATGGGATCCAAACACGGCGACAAAACCCAATGATTTCCTCCCCTGCCCTGCATCTGCATGCACACCACGAAGCTCGTACGGCCGGCCGGCGATCCATGGCCTTTTCCTATTTCGCGACACCGGAGCTCCATGCCTCTTTTGGACAGCATTCATCTCGCACCTACGCTACGTTAGGTGCAGGGACGGAGCCAGGATTTGAACATAGGGGGGGCGAAAGAGATAACTGTCTTTTTTTACCCCAAAAAGAGATAACCGTCTTATTTTACCCCAAAAAGAGATAATTGTCACACACATAATAATATGTATATCAAGTCTCACGTAAAATGTCAAATGTATACTTTGCAACAGTTGCACAAGTATTAATTAATGTATAAAAATAGCACATGTTTTGCAACTGTCAATGTAAATTAGCTCTATGATTACCTATATGATCATAAGATTAGCAAGTTGAATTTGGATTTTCAGTACAAAGAGTTTGAACAAGAAGCAGATGGCTTGAAAGTAGCAATATGTTATTTTCTTTCTATTTATTTTTTGTGTAGAGAAGTACAGCTAAACAGAGATAAAAGATAAGTATATTAAATTAGATCTATATCTATCACCGAGAACACATGTTACTGCAACTTCAGAATTGCTACTAACTAATGCATTAGGGATCACCGTATCAGGCCAGATCAATAATACGTTGATGTCAAAAAGTATATATTAATACCAGTCTGATTAATACTATGGTTATACCTAGAGAAACGATCTAATGCTGTCAACTGAGATGAGCGGCCGCAATCAAGTTTGGGTGGAGAAAAGATACAACGATCCATGTGGCTGATCGCCACAAGCGGCCGCGATATTGGGAATTCAGGGTCAAATCATGTGAGCAAGCTGTTAATATCTCTAATTCTAGAATCGCTCCTTTTATGGTTTGAAAGACACAACCAAATCTAATGCTGGAAATAAAAACTAAACCTTGTTTCCTCGTTAGGTAGCTCATCCATCCATGAGGCCGGCCGGACAGAATGAGCTGCTGGATCGACACAATGACACTTTCATGTCGCCTTCCCTTCTGGATGGATAGATTAGACAGAAGATCTAGCAGGCGGCCGACGGCCGGCGCGATCTCTGGAGCAGTTCTTTTAGGTTGGAATCGAAGGGATTAGTGGGTACTGCTTCGTAGCCTGGCCCCTTCGCTTTCATGATGGGCTATGTTTCCTTTTTATTTTTCTGGGATTTGGGCCTTTAGGCTGCAATCAACTGATCACCATTACATGGGCCCTCGCTGGCTATGGGAAGCACAAATCACACAGGGGGGGCGAAGCAAGCCACGTACACTTGCGTAGCCAACAAAATTAGCGACCAACTGATCGCTATTAAGGTGCGGCACGATCGTTAGGGGGGGTCTCGCCCCCCCTCGTCCCCCCTTGAATCCGTCCCTGGTTAGGTGGTCGCAGTACGCACCCCATGACAACCAGCGCGGTCGTAGCATATCAGCAGTGCCGGTACAGTGCAATATTCCCGGTACGAGCCCGATCGGCCCGGCCGGTCAAACGAACGGGCGAAGCTAAGCTGGGCACAGTGAGGCGTCAGGCGCCCCATCTGCGACTGCATCCGCCCCATCAATTCGTCGTCCAGCTCGCACAGTGGCGGAACTCGGGAAAGGTACGGCGAGCGACACACTGCCATGAGCCGCGTAGATACTCCACAGTGGTGGTGCATTGAGTTGGATGGGTTGTAGCATGCCACTGATTACTTGATACTACTAGTTCATATGCCTATCTAGCCGTCGCAATAATATGGCCGGCCGGCGACCACACACCTGCACGGTGCAAATTACAGGGACGAAAAACAGGGGAGATATGCACTCCAGGGTGAGTAGCATCTAGACATACATACATACATCTGGTAGTAACTGCATGTGTGCATGATAATATCTGAGACGGCTGGCTCTCGCCATCCGCGTCGCATCTCTCTTTTCTGTCTCGTCGATTCGATAGGTGCCGTGGTGGATCCATCGGCTCACAGCCGCCCACGATTTTCTTTTCTTTTCTGTTCTTCTCTGCCAGAAAAAGGAAAACAAACTAGGCTCCTACAAAATCTCGACTGCTAAATCCAAAACCTTCCTATCTAAACCCCTAGCTTAGCTCTAGCTCTGGCTGGTCTGGTTACGGTCGCTGCCGAGTCAATCAAACCTCTCTGGGGTCCACGAAGATGGACTGCCCGGGCGCCGACTTGGCCCAATCCCAGCCGTCCGCGTCGGACTCGCCTCCTCCTAGCCGCTTCATGCACCACAGGTCCTCTGCGCACGACAGGCTGCGCCAGTGCGGCAGCCGTCGCCGGAGCGGGTCCAGCGCGGCCACCTCCACTGCCACGGCCGCCGCCCTGCCGCGCGCCCTGTTCACGAACGACACGTACAGCGCCTTCGCGGCCAGCGCTGCGTCGTCGCCTTCGCCGCCGAGGCCGTACGCGAACCAGCCCGCGAACGGACGGAAGAAGTTGGGAACGGACGGCACGCGCATCCACTTGGCCGCTCGGTCCAGCGCCCTGCTCGCGGCGGCGGCGGCGCGGCGGAGGCGCGAGGACCCGCGCATCTCCAGGCGGAACACGCCGCCGCAGTCCCATAGGCTCGCCACGGCCCACGACGCCGGCGGCGAGGCCAGGAAGTGCTCCACCCCGCGCCACTTAAAACCTTCGTCCACGACGGCCAGGAACGTGCCGAGCGAGAGCCTGTTGCCGAGGACGGCGCCGATGTCGGCCGGGAAGAGCTCGACGTGGCTGAACCGTCGGCGGTACAGCTGCTCGGCGTCGCGCGCGTCGAGGGACAAAACGGCCGCGCGGCGCGGGGCCCGGAGGCGGTGCGCGTGCACGGGGTGCACGAGGAGCGACGGCGTGCGAAACTTGTAGTAACCGCACCGCCCGGTGAAGAGCTGCACAGACGCCTCGTTGGACTTATCCGTGGCCATGTACGCATACTCGGCGCCCATCAGCGAGAACCACCGCTCCAGATGCCCTACCAGCCGCAGCGCTACGCCCATCCTCCTGCAACCGCCGATCACGCGCGACGCCATTAATTAGTACGTAATTCTTGGCCACGCACACGCCGAATCAATGCCACAGTGTAGTGTCACGGACGGGGAGAAGATGAAATCAATTCAGTTCAGTTCAATTCAATTGTGTTTTACCTGTGGGAAGGTGAGACGCGGAGGCCGAGAATGTAGCCGACGCTGGCGAAGGCGGGCTTGCCGGGGCAGCTCTTTCCCGTGTGTAGGAGATTAGAGGATTGATGTAACTCACGATATATTGATCGGGTGCATATGCACGTATATATATAGGTACAAGGGTAGCCACGTCCTCAACTATACAAGGGAGGAGGACGGCTTGTGGTACAAGAAATATACATGCAATATACATATCTCAACACCCCCCCGCAGTCGAAGCATCGGGACATCCGACGCAGAGACTGGAGCGAAAATCCTCGAAAGACGCCGTAGGCAACCCTTTGGTCATGATGTCCGCAAACTGTTGGGAAGTAGGGACATGGAGAACCCGGATGTGTCCAAGAGCCACCTGTTCCCGAACAAAATGGATATCGAGCTCAATATGTTTGGTGCGGCGGTGATGAACTGGGTTGGCGGAGAGGTACACAGCGGAGACGTTGTCGCAGTAGACAATGGTGGCCTTGGCGACAGGACAAGAGAGCTCAAGAAGAAGCTGACGAAGCCAGGAGCACTCTGCAACAACATTAGCCACTGCTCGATACTCGGCTTCAGCACTGGAGCGAGAAACAGTGGGCTGCCGCTTAGACGACCAAGAGATCAACGATGGTCCAAGATAAACACAATAGCCCGAGGTGGAACGTCTCGTGTCAGGGCAGCCGGCCCAGTCAGCATCCGAGTAAGCAGTGATGTCCAGAGCCATAGAGGCATGAAGAGACAAACCGAAATCCAAGGTGCCGCGGATGTAGCGGAGGACCCGCTTGACCGCAGTCCAATGAGCATCACGAGGAGCATGCATGTGTAAGCAGACCTGCTGAACGGCGTACTGAAGCTCCGGGCGTGTCAGAGTGAGATACTGAAGGGAGCCCACAATAGACCGATACAACGAAGCATCCGGAGCAGGTGATCCGTCGGTGGCAGAGAGCTTGGCCTTCGTGTCGACAGGAGTAGACGCGGGTTTGCAATTAAGCATCCCAGCGCGATCAAGAAGCTCATGAGCATACTTCCGCTGATGAAGAAAGAAGCCATCCGCACGTCGAACAACCTCGATGCCGAGGAAATAGTGCAGAGGACCCAGGTCCTTAATGGCAAACTCAGCGCGAAGACGATCAGTAAGCTGTCGAAGAAGAGCACTAGAGCAAGCTGTCATGATGATGTCGTCGACATAAAGAAGTAAGTAGGCGGTAGCATCCCCGTGTTGGTAAATGAACAGCGAAGCATCGGAGCGAGCGGAGCGGAAGCCGAGTTGATGAAGAAACGCTGCAATGCGCTGGTACCAAGCGCGGGGAGCCTGCTTGAGCCCGTACAAGGAGCGAGAAAGCAGGCAAACATGCTCCGGACGAGTGTCGTCGACGAACCCCGTAGGCTGCTGGCAATAGACCTGCTCCTCAAGATGGCCATGAAGGAAGGCGTTGGAGACGTCCATCTGGTGCACCGGCCAGGCACGAGATACCGCGAGCTGAAGAACAGTGCGAATCGTCCCGGGCTTGACAACCGGTGCGAATGTATCCGTGAAGTCAACGCCAGCACGCTGTCGAAAACCTCGGACCACCCAACGTGCTTTATAGCGGTCGAGGGTGCCATCGGGATGAAACTTGTGCTTGAACACCCACTTCCCGGTAATGATGTTGGCGTGCCGGGGGCGGGGAACAAGCTGCCAAGTCGCATTGCGCTGTAGAGCCTCAAATTCCTCCTTCATCGCTGCATACCAAAGCGGGTCGCGAAGAGCCATACGAGCGGAGGTCGGAAGAGGCGACAGTGGCACCGTAGACGCCGGACAAGCATACTCATCAGCAGAGTAACGGAGACTCGGCCGATGAACACCCATGCGTGCACGAGTGATAGGACCAGCAGGTGGTGGTGTAGTAGACGTAGAAGCAGCATGTGCCGGGGGCGCGCCATGCACGGCCGGGCTAGGCGACTGCCCCGACGAAGCTGGTGAAGGCGCCGGCGTTGCCAGCGAAGGGCCCGGGGTGGCCGGCGAGGCCGGCGAAGAGCCCGGCGTGGCCGGGGTGACCGGCGAGGCCAGCGAAGAGCCCGGCGTGGCCGACGAGCCAGGCGAGGCCGGCGAAGAGCCCGGCGTGGCCGGGGTGACCGGCGAGGCTGGCGAAGAGCCCGGCGTGGCCGACGAGCCAGGCGAGGCCGTCAAAGACTCCAACGAAGCCAGCAGAGGGGCTGGCGAGGCCAACGGTGCACGACCCAAAGGAAAAGGTCCAAGTGCAACACGTTGATGAGTAGAGCCAGCCAAGGGGTGATCATCTCCTGGCACCTCCATTTGTTCCTGTGCAAAAGGAAAAGAGCACTCGTCGAAATAAACATGCCTAGAGGTGATGACACGGTGAGACACCGGATCATAACATCGGTAGCCTTTAGTGTTAGCCGGGTAACCGAGGAAGACACAAGGTAAGGAGCGAGGGGCAAGTTTATGAGGGGCGTTGGCTGCGACACTAGGATAACAGAGGCATCCGAAAATGCGAAGACCGTCGTAGGATGGAGGAGACCCAAAGAGAAGATGATGCGGGGTGTAGTTCCAACGGACACGACACGGACGTAGGTTAACAAGGAGGGTGGCGGTGGCAAGGGCATCCGGCCAAAACCGGGGTGGCATGTAGGCGTGAAACAGAAGAGTGCGGACGCAGTCATTAAGAGTGCGAAGAACGCGTTCGGCCCGACCGTTTTGCTGGGAGGTGTATGGACAGGTTAACCGAAAGATGGTGCCGTGGTTGGAGAGAAGTGTACGGATGGTGAGGTTATCGAATTCCTTCCCGTTGTCGGTTTGTAGAGCATGGATGGGACGACCGAACTGTGTAGACACATAGGAGAAAAAGGCGAGGAGGGTGGCGGGAACGTCAGATTTCCGACGAAGCGGAAAGGTCCACACAAAATGAGAGTAGTCATCGAGAATAACAAGATAGTATAGAAAACCAGAATTACTTGTGATAGGTGACGTCCATACATCGCTATGAATTAATTCAAAAGGATAAGAAGCAACTGTCGAAGAAGAACTAAACGGGAGTCTAACATGTTTGCCCATGCGGCATGCTTGACAAGAATGAGCATCCGCTTTATTACATGAAAAAGAAAAACCCTTGACTATTTGACGAAGTGCGGTGGTGCTAGGATGACCGAGACGGGCGTGCCAAAGATCAATGCCGGCGGAAAGAGCGAGAGGTCCAGTGCGTGATGATGATGAAGGCTGGACGGGGTACATGTCGCCGGGACTGTCACATCGGTGAAGAACCATCCGGGTGCGGGCGTCCTTAACAGAGAAACCAACTTCGTCAAATTCAACAGTTACAAAATTATCACGGGAAAGATTACGAACAGAGACTAAGTTCTGAATAAGTTGAGGAGACACGAGCACATTATTAAGAGACAATGGCCTAGACGTAGATGGAAAGGGAGTAGAACCGACATGAGTAATGGGAAGACCAGCGCCGTTACCGACGATGATACGAGAAGATGTGTGAACGGGAGACGCGGAGGAGAGGTTACCCGGGTAGGCTGCCATATGAGATGATGCACCGGTGTCCATGAACCAGTCGCCACCGCCGGTGTAAGAACCGGGCTGAGGCGTGTATTGCAGCGCCGAGAGCAGAGCCGGGTCGTAGGAGACCGGCGGCGTGGGGTAGCCAGCAAACCCCGTCACCCCCCCACTGGGATTTGGTGCGCCATAGCCAAACTGTGCAGGGTAGGGGGGAGGCGGTGGTGTCGGAGCGCCGAGCTGGGGGGCCGCGTAGAAGGCCTGGTGTGCCGCTGGTCGAGGCCCGAGAAGTCCTGGAAGTGGAGCGCGGGGAACCGGCATTGTATAGGCGTGTACAACCCCGGTCCAGGGATTGTGACCGGTGCCCCATGGTGGCGAGGGAAGTTGCTGTTGCTGGACACCACCACGCTGCTGTCCACCGCCGTTGTTGGTGCGGTTTCCACGGCCACGGCGACCACCACGGCCGCGCCGGTCGCCCTGGTTCTGCTGCTGTTGTTGGGGAGGGGGCACCGGCGCCGGAGGCCGAGGTGGATGGGAGCCGTAGGAGGCGCCGTAGGGTGTGCCGTAGCCACCCGCACCTGCGGCTGCTGGAGGCACCGGTGGGCGAGGCTGCGGAGGCAGCGAGGCGCCGTGGCCCCCGGCGGGAGGTGTTGATGTAGACCCGCCGTGGGAGTAGCCGGCGGCGAAGGCGGTATGAACCGCACGAGCCCGCAGGTTCTTCAGGCGACGCTCCTCAAGACGTAGATAGGCCACCGCCCGTTCATAAGTAGGGTTAGCCATAAGAGTAAGATTGGACGCGGCATTACCGAGATCCTCGTTGAGGCCGGCGGTGAGGGTGGAGAGGAGGAGCTCGTCCCCAACCTTGAAGCCAACGTCGTTGAGCTCGTCGGAGAGAGTCTTGAGGCGCATGCAGTAGGCGTCGATGGAGGAGTCGTTTTGGTGGCAACCAAAAAACTCCTGCTGCAAGAAGACGATCCGTTGGAGCTTGTTGTCGGTGAAGAGGCCGACGATCTTCGTCCACACCGTGTAGGCATCATCACCGTCGCGAACAACAGTGTGAAAGATGTCCTTGGACACAGTGAGGAAGAGCCACCGGATGATGGTGGCGTCAACCGCCATCCAGTCCTCATCGCAACGCATGGCGAGGAAGTCGGTGGTGCCGTCGATGTGGTCACGGAGGTTGTACTCACGGAAGAGGAGTTTGAAATAGGTTTTCCATGCATAGAAGTTGGCCTCCGTGTGGGATAGCTTGATCGGAACGCGATCGAAGATCGGAACTTCACGGATGTACGCCGGGTTGGGGAGAGAGCCGGCCTCGGAGGAAGAGGCGGACGGGTTGCTGCGGTGGGAGAGGCTCGAGTGAGACATGGCAGCGATAGATGAGCGGCGCGGCTGGAAGGCGAAAGCAGCGCGGCTGGGTGCTAGGGCAGAAGCTACGCACAGCTTTGAGGAAAACGGCGGCTCGGCTGGAGATGCGAAAGCAGCGTGGGGCGTGGCTGGAAGCAAGGGAGCAGCGCAGGTTGGAACGTGAGGTGCGGCGGCGACTAGGGCGCGCTGGGGAGAGGCGCAGCAGCAGCTAGAGCGGCGGCGGAAAGAGGTAAGGCGCGGCGGCAGCTAGGGTTGCAGGGCGCGCGAGGGTAGACCGAGTTAGGCTGATACCATGTAGGAGATTAGAGGATTGATGTAACTCACGATATATTGATCGGGTGCATATGCACGTATATATATAGGTACAAGGGTAGCCACGTCCTCAACTATACAAGGGAGGAGGACGGCTTGTGGTACAAGAAATATACATGCAATATACATATCTCAACACCGTGGCCACGGACTTGACGGTGCCGCGGATGAGGCCGACGATCCGGCCGGGCTGGGCAGACGTCTCAGCTACCTTCCATGTCAAAATCAACACAGTTGAGGATTAAAGCAACCCACTACCAGCTGCAATCGATCGAAATCAGCTCGCTGCTCGCCTGCCCGCCCTCGCGACGTGTAACTGTGCAGCAGCAGGCGGGCGTATACACCTACGATGCACAGAGCTACAGATAGGGCAGCAGGCACTTACGAGCATGAGGTAGGCCGGCGAGTGGCGAATGCGGGCGACTGGGTCGCCGAGCAGGTCGGCGTGGAGCGACATGCCGCCGGGTTGGCCGACCTCGCACTCGCGATCGACGGCCTCCGTGCCGGCGCGGTCCGTCGACGGGCTGTACTCCCGGATGATTACCCTTGGCTTCCCCTCTGCATCTTCCATGGCACTCAAGCTCGACTGTATCCGTATCCCTACGACTCACTCGTCCACAGCCAGCTTCACTCGATCTGTGGTCATGTCGACGATAGGCCGGGGAGGGGAGGAGGAGAGGAGAGGAGAGGAGAAAGCGGCGCGTGGATGCACTCGCAGGGCGGAGCAGTTAGCGCGCGTATATATAGTGGCGGAGCCTCTGTTTGAATTCTTTTCCTATCCTTGGCCTCCCAGCGCCATAATTCCCTAATTCCTATCCCTTCGCCTCCGCAGCTCGCAGACCAGAATTAAAAACCGAAGAGGATTTCGGGGGCCTAAAGCTAAAATAATAACTCACGCCCGCGCTGATCGCTCTGAGTTGAACCAAAAAGAAAAACTGCAGACATGCTCAGCCGTCGCGCGACTGGAAAGGCGGCGATCAAGCGGCAAGAAGCATATGACTGACAGAGGGCGAAAAGAAGAGGCCCGACCCAAACGGGCCGCCTCGCCTTTTGGTTTTCCGAGCGAGTGGAGCCGCAGCCGTAAAAAAAAGAATGGGCTCAGAGTGGAGCACATGATTGGGGGTTCACGGCAGCGCCGTTTAAGGCGCCGTGAAATTAAGACGACATTAAGGTCTTTGGATAGTGGGGGAAAAACTGCCCCTTTACACCTGGTTCCTTGTGCATGCTCTGGCTCGCGCTCTTTCGGCCATCACAAAAGGCCAGCCTTTTCAGTGGCGTTACAACACTAACAACGGTCGGTTTTACCGTGGCGCACGCACGTGAGCGCGAGTGGATCCGAAGGAATATGGTTTTCTGAGTCAGTTGTAGGACAAGGCCAACATTGCGACCGATCTCTCCCCTACCCCCTGAACCCAACTCGCCCAATAGTTAAGGTTATCCGGCGAAGTTGGAGCGGATTTTGGCGAGCTGTGCAAGCGGCCAACTTGTAGATCTTCCCTTCCCAGGTGATTCATCCTTTGTTTTATCGATTATCTTTCTCTCCTCTTCTGTCCTGTGCCGACGCGAACACGGCCAGGCTAGATGTGCTGTGAGGCTGTCTAATAAGCCATCTTAGGTTTCATTTGTTTATCTACAAACTGTCGCTGACTGTTCCCGTATTACTAGGAGCCCAAGATTTTGGCGAGTACCAGGGAGTCTCCCGCGCAAAAGAGTACCGCCAAGGCAGCTCAGTTTCCTTTAGGGTTTTGGAATGATAGTATTGCTCTCTCTTTTTTGCGAATTATTATAGCGCTTTTTTTTAAATACACTGAGAGTGTCTAAACTTATCCCCCGCGGTCACTTTGATACCTAAAGTTGCAAAATACATAAAATTGATGCTCAGCTTTTCTAGCCGGTGAAAATACGGTGCCTCCTCCTCTGTTCCGGCGTACTCGCTGCCCATCTGGTGTGCCAGCATGGCGGTGGCCCACATGTCAACCGGTCAAAGTGGACGAGGCGACGAGTGAGTCGCACGGTGGAATTTTCTTTTGTTGCTAAAAAGGCCTGCAAATTACAAGCATGGGTCTCACATGTCAGTGTGGCATTGAGAAAAACAACAGTAAGATAATCTGAGACAACCCGCACGAGAGTTGCTTAGCCGGAACAAGCTATCCACCAGGCCGAACTCTACTCTGTTTACATTCAATGAGCTAGAAGGCTATATATGGCGTTCCAACGTGCCTCTTCTAGCGATTTTCATTTTTATTTTTATAGATGGCGCTCCTATGGGTCCGCACAAGTTTTCTTCTCATTTTTTAAGGTTCAATTATATATAGCTTTTTGCATTATTTTTCACATTTAGAAAATAAATATAATAAACTTTATAATTGCCATAAAACTTAAAGAAAATGTTAGTGCATTTTGGAAAAAATGTTCAACATGTTTTTGGAAAAATGTTTCACATGTATTAAAATTTTGTAAAATGTTTTGCAAAAATGTTCAACATGCATTCAAACTATGGACAACGATTATTTCAGAAATGTACACCATTTTTTTAGAAAGGGAATGTATTCTGAAAAACTTGAGTAAAATTATTCTTGCATTTCTACAAACATGATTATTATTATCAACAATATCTTTAATACACGTTGGATAGTTTTTAAAATACAACATTGTCAATTTAATTGATGATTTTGTATTTTAAATATAGAACATACACAATAATTGTGCATGCTTGCAGTCCTGAATGAAGATACAAAAAATTAAACTATATTTTTAATACATGTTGAACTGTTTGAATCCATATAAATTTAAGAAAAAAAAATCATGTTTATCCATTCAAGCTACAAAAATATTGAAAATAGAATAAAGATTGAAAATACACACTAACTGTATGTTGATTATTATTGTAATTTTTACATGAGAAAATTTACGTATCATGAAAACTAAACACTAAACAATAAATTAGAAAGAAAAAAGATAGAGGACATAGCAGGGAAAGTGCATAGCGGTTGGACTATAACTCTGTGTTGCTTCCTACTCCCTCCGTTCGGAATTACTTGTCTCGAAAATAGATGTATCTAGAACTAAAATATGTCTAGATACATCCATTTTTGCGACAAGTAATTCCGAACGGAGGGAGTAGATAATAGTCATACGCAAAAACATAGTTCAGTAGATTGGACGGCTCTGGTTCGAATTCTCTCCAACCAATTTATTTTTATATGTTATTTCTCTCTAGCATGCTGACATGTTGAAGGTTACTTTGGGCAAATATCAGTAACATGCCACTAATGTAGTACTCCCTCCATCCCATAATGTAAAACGTTTTTTGACACTAGTGTAGTGTCAAAAACGTCTTACATTATGGAATAGAGGGAGTAGTAGTTTGTGTATAATCATTTATTATCAGTGACCCACACGTCAAAGAACTTAGACTATATTGTCCCTTGCGGGATCATAACACTCATTAACTATTGTGTCAACCGTGACATTTCTCTCTAGCTCGTGGCGTTACGGAGGGAGGAGGAGCATATTTTTTCGGTCCGCTCTGCTTATTATATCGAGTGGGAGCATCAGTTTGGAGCTCGTACGGAAAACACCGTTGGCCCATCAAGTAACAATCCAGTTTGATGTGTTATCCAGAAACTACGAGTTCCGAGTATGATCAAGATATATATGTGGAGGGCGCTTCGAGGTGTTATTCCAGGGTTGGGAGTGTTGGCTAACCGGCATATCAAGGTACCACCACACTGCCCAATTTGTCCAGATGAAGCTGAGGATATCCAACACTTGTTATTCACGTGTAGGAGGGCTCGACTAGTATGGAAGGCATTCGGAATCATGGACCGTATTGATCAAGCATTACATTTGATCGCTCGAGGTTGGTTGTCCTGGAGGAGATGTTGCGGTGGCCGAGACAACAATCGCCATTGCTCGAACATCTTGGTTTATAGGAAACAGTGGCAATAGGTGCTTGGTACATCTGGTGGGAGCATCGTGAGGCGATGAAGTGAGTTAAGGTGAAGCCGATGATGAACTCAGCTTTCTCTATCCATGCAATCGCTTCAAACTATGCAGGATAGGTACGTGATGAATCAATGGATGTTGTGAGATGGACTAAACCTCCGACAGGGACATATAAAGTTAACACTGATGCAGCCTATTTCGAGGATGGCCCGGGGGTAATTGCAGCAATTATCCGAGATTCCGAGGGCAAGCTATAGCGAGAACGGGCGAGTGTATTTATCAAGTTCAGGATGCATCTTCAGCAGAGGCTCTTGTGCTCTTGCTTTGAGACATGGCCTGCAGCTTGTTATGAGAGGGGCTGCACAAGAGTGGCTATGGAGTCTGATTGCCTTGAGATCATGTAGCGACCACGATCCTAATGGATCAAAGTCTATGTGCTTAAGTGTCATCCCTTGATCGGTAATGCTGACACACACAGTACTCGAGGAATTATAACAGAGTTCAATCACACATTTATACATCGAGGTCCTCAAAAGAGTATGATTACACAAAATAATATGGCTGAAGGCCATCTAAACTAAATAACTGCGGAAGCTTCAAAGGTAAATGAGTCCATCAACTCCAACGGCATAGCTGAGTGCACGACAATGACCTATCACACCTTATTCGTCGTCTGAGAAGTCTGCAACATGAGACGTTCCAGCCGTGTAGGTCAGCACATTGAATATGCTGGCAGAGTTACACTGTAAAGCAATGAATGCAAGAACTATATCTACATGCAATATTTGGTTGGTGGAGGCTCTAAGTTTATGATTTTGCATAAAGCTAGTTTTTACCTACAGCAAAGAAATAAATTTATTTACTACTCCCAAGTTGTACCAATATTTGAGAAGGTTCCTCCAACTCAAATTCCAATTAAACAAGTATCATCATTAAACCCAATTCAATTAATTTAATAGTGATGGGATCAACAATAATATCCAATTTCAGATACTCAAGATGTCCATAACCGGGGACACGGCTAACCATGATTAGTTTATACACTCTGCAGAGATTGCGCATTTTACCCACAAGACTCGACCGCATCCATGATCGGAAGATTGAGACATAGTCTTTCTGAAGCATTAACTCTCTATTCCGGGCAGACTGGTACACCTACTTTCCCCTACATCTTCTAGTCCACCTCTTCAAGAGCTCATACAACTTACTCAACTATGCCAGAGCCCATAATGCCTTGTGGCTGCACAAAGAAGTTTCTAGGCATGAAATATCACATGATCCCTTTGAGCTTAGGTGGCGAACCGAGAAAAAATCACACGGGTAATCCGGGATTTCCCAATGGACAAACACTGGATTCTCCAGGTGCCCCAACCAATCTACCCAGATGTGTATTAAAGTTGCCACCTTAATGTTATCCAAGATTAATAACTCTCACAACTTCCATGTGTATCATGATACAATCCCCGTCTACGAGCATGTATAAGCAATAATTGAGCATAACGTATATTCCCGGGGTGATCAAAGGTATTAGGTTCCTATCTCAAGCACTACAACCAAACCACATGTTCCTTATCCTACTCATGCAAATATTTGAGGGGCAAAACTAATGCATAGTAAAAATTGGGTATAGAAAAGTACGATCAAAATGTAACTTGCCTTGCTGACGATCTGCAAACTCTAGGGATTCGTACTAACAAGCTTCGCACTCCGGGTAATCTAGCATAGACAACCAGTAGCATACATAAGCAATCAATCAAACAAAGCAAAGAGAAATCCGGGAAAGATCCAAATAAAACTCGAAACAAGAAAATGACTAAACTAAACAGAAAACAAAACCTAACAACATTATTTTCATGTGAATAGATCTTAACAGTAGGTATATGTGATTAACTACAATTTGCAAAAAGAATCAACTCAAACGGAGCTACGAAACTCAAGATACAAACGAAACAAGATCGAATACTAATCTGAACTAAACTCAAATTTTAAATTGTCAAAATCATGTTCAAGTTAGTTTATTGGAAAGAGGGGATCATTACGAAGATTTAGGCGTTGGTTTCATCTAATTTGGATAAACAAGCAAAAAGTTGCGCTAGTTTTAAGATCACGGGCTAAATCGCGAGAAAACTATTCGTAGATAGGTCCCTGGCCGAAAATTAAAATGAAAAGAAAAATCTATCGGACGAACGTCCGCTAACAGAACCTAACGACCGAAATCATTCGTTAAAATAAACTAACGGGTGAACGTTCGTTAAATAAAAACTAAAAATAAAAGAAAAATCGATCTAACCTAACTAACCAAAAAACCCCAAAAAGAACCGAAGAAAACCGATCGGCTTTGCCGGTTCGACGACGGCGGCGGATCGGTCAAAGGCGGCGTCGGGCGAGGCGGCGCGGCGGCGGCGGCAGCGGCACAAGCGACAGCAGCAGCGAGCGGCGGCGGCTCCGGCGCAGCAGCAGCGGAGGCGGCGGGGTGCGACGGCGTTGGTTGGTGGGGAAGAGGAGGTCGGGGTCCCGGCTTATAAAGGCCTGGGGGGCTCCGACTTGGGCAGGGGCAATGCGGGCGGCTGCGATGAGGAGTCTGGCTCGGACTCCTCGGGCGGCGGGGTGCGGCGGCGCTCGGGACTCCTCCCGAGTCGGTCGGGCGCGAAGGCGAAGCTGGGCCGACCCAGTAACTCTTTTTTTAAAAACGATTCCGCGAAGAAAAACCCTAATAAATAAAAATAAAATTCTAAAAATTCCAAAAACAATTTTCACCGTCCCCACCTAATATTTGGGACAAGATGAACATTTTACTGGACAAAATGCAATTTTTTTAAAATGCATATTTTTTTCTAATTCAACCGAATAAAACTGCAAATAAAATTCAAATAAAATAATTTGACTGCAAAATTTCTTTTTCAATATTTCTCCTCTATTTTGAAGAAGTCATTTTATCTTCTCTCATTTATTTTCATTATTTGAAATAATTGGAAAGACATTATTGAAAATCAAATTGATCCACTTTTCAAATTTGAATAAATTCAAAAATGTAAATGTAAATGAAACCTCCAACTCTCTCCTTGGGTCCTTGAGTTGCTTAAGATTTCTTGGATCACAACCAAAATGCAATTAAAATACGATATGCATATGAATGACCTATGTATAACATCCAAATTGAAAATTGGGATGTTATAGATCACTCGTGCCTGCAACGGGAAGAAGGAGATCCGAGCACCATATTCAACAATCCTAGTGGATTGTTTTCAGTTTGCTCATGAAGTACCAAGTCTCAGCTTTATGCACCTCCCTAGGTAAGCAAATAATTTGGCACACATCCTTGCTAGACATGCGTATGATTCAAAGCTTTTTCTGTTTTGGGAGGATGAACCTCTAGATTTCCTTCTATTGCATCTACTCAAAGATGTAAAACTCTCTATATTGCAATAAAGTGCCAATAGGATCTCCCTTAAGAAATGGATACAACCAAAAGCACCAAAATAAAATTTACATAACCACCATAATAGCGACGCGATTCGCAGAAAACCACCGCTTAATTTAAAAATTGTTGCACTTTCTGCTGTGCTGAAAATTTAGCACTGACAGTAGATGTTAAACCCTTTGTTGATGTCACTAATCGGTCGGGCCCGCCCGCCGGATTGAGTTGGGGAAAAAAACTAGCACATAGGCAAATTGACTTGGTCTTCTTGTTCTTTTCCCCTCTTTATCCTTGACATTTCATCAAACATCACATGCGCCTCTCGCTCGCAGCCGGAGAAGTGGTAATGGCACAGCCGAAGGCCCTCTTGCTCATAGGAGGACTGTGTCACGCCGACGGCCGCCTACAGTGTGATACATCTCCATCGTAACAACTTTTCCAAACACTTGCATGATCTGAATGAAACTAACCCGGACTAACGCTATTTCCAGCAGAACTACCATCGTGTTGTCTTTTGTCCAGAAATAAAAGTTCTCAGAATTGGACAAAACTTTCTGGAGATTTTTTATTGAATATATGCAAAATACAGGAGCGAAGATCCACCGGAGGGGGCCACCAGTTGCCCACAAGGCAACATGTCGTGTCATGTTACCTTGTGGGGTCCACGAGGCTCCGCCGAACCTAATCTCAACTCCATAAATACTGGCTTCCCAAGAAAAAAAGAGAAGTTTCATTGTGTTTTACGATGCGGAGACGCCGCCACCTCCTGTTCTTCATCAGGAGGGCTGATATGGAGTCCGTTCGAGGCTCCGGAGAGGGGGATTCATCGTCATCGTCATCATCAACCACCCTCCATAAAAAATTACATGATGCTCACCGTCGTGAGTGAGTAATTCCTATGTAGGCTTGCTGGACGGTGATGGGTTGGATGAGATTTATCATGTAATAGAGTCAAGTTGTTAGAGCTTGATCCCGAGTATCCACTATCTTTTGAGGTTGATGTTGCTATGACTTTGCTATGCTTAATGCTTGTCACTAGGGCCCGAGTGCCATGATTTCAGATCTGAACCCTTTATGTTTTCATGAATATATTCCAGTTCTTGATCCTATCTTGCAAGTTGTATGCACCTATTACATGTTATGGTCCGCATACCCCAAGGTGACAATAATTGGGACTCTTTTCGGTGATTACCGTAGTATGAGGAGTTCATGTATTCACTAACTGCTAATGCTTTGTTCCGGTTCTCTATTAGAAGGAGGCCCTAATATCCCTTGGATTTCCTTATGGACCCCGCTGCCATGGGAGGGTAGGACAAAAGATGTCATGCAACTTCTTATTATAAGCATGTATGACTATATACGGAATACATGCCTACATTACATCGATGAATTGGAGATATCGCTCTAGGTTGTGACTACTATATGATGAATGCCATCCAACACAATTATCCATTGTTGATCCAATGCCTACGCTTTCCACATATTGACCTTTGCTAAGTTACTTTCGTTGTTGTTGTTGTTACAATCACTACAAAACTACTACTGTTATTGTTTCTATTACTATTGCTACTTCTGCTACTATGCTACTTGTGAGCTGCGATGGGGTTTCCTCGGAGAGGAGAGGATGATGCAGTACCGTAGAGATAAGTATTTCCCTCAGTTGTGAAACCAAGGTTATCAATCCAGTAGGAGAACCAAGCAACACTATGTAAACAACACCTGCACACAAACAACAAATACTTGGTACCCAACACATAGAGGGGTTGTCTATCCCTCAACGGTTACGAGCAAGATTAAATTGTATAGTTTTTGATAGATAGATCAGACAAAAATAGAAAATGAACCACACATCGTTCGCTATCCAGCATGCATCTAGTGTATTAAGTTCATGAAAAACGGAGTAATGCCTTAAGCAAGATGACATGATGTAGACAAGATAAACTCACATATGAATAAACCCCATCTTTTCACCCTTAATAACAATGATACATACGTGTCACACCCCTTTATGTCATTGGGATTGAGCACCGTAAGATAGAACCCATCACAAAGCACCTCTTCCCATTGCAAGATAAATTAATCTAGTTGGCCAAACCAAACCAATAAACCAGAGAAGAAATACGAAGCTATATTAATCATGCATAAAAGAGTTCAGAGAATACTTAGATAATATTCATGGATAGATCTGATCATTACATCAAATAGATCTTCAAGAACACCAAAGAGAACATTGTATTGAAGATCAAAAAGAGAGAAGAATCCATCTAGCTACTAACTATGGACCCATAGGTTCGTGGTAAGCTACTCACGCATCATCAGAGGGGCAGCAAGGATGATGAAGAACCCCTCCGTGATCGATTCCCGCTTCCGGTAGAGTGCGAGAAAACGTCCTCAGATGGTATCTCGCGAGAACAGAGGCTTGCGACGGTGAAAAAAGTATTTCATGGACTCCCTGTAGGTTTTCTAATTTTTGGGAATTTATAGAGGCGGAGATAGGTCAAACGGAGGCTCGTGGGTCCCACTATGTACCAGGGCGTGCCCCAGGCTGAGGGCACGTCCTGGTGCCTAGTCAGCCACTGCTTCGTCTTCTCATCCCGTCCCGAAGCTTCCAGGGTCTCTTATCGCCAAAAAATCTCCAAAATGTTTTGTGGCATTTGGACTTTGTTTGGCATTGATATTCTGCAAACTAAAAAAGAAGCAAAAAACAACAACTGGCATTTGGCACTAAGTTAGTAGGCTAGTCCCAAAAATGATGTAAAGTTGCTTGTAAATGTATATAAAACATCCAAGATTGATACTATAATAGCATGGAACAATCATAAATTATAGCTATGTTGGAGACGTATCAAGCATCCCCAAGCTTAATTCCTGATCGTTCTCGAGTATGTAAATGATAAAACAGAATTATTAATGTGGAATGCTACCTAACATATTCATCATATTTTCTTTTCTTTGTAGCATGGATATTTGGACTTCAATGATTCACATCAATAGTCTACAAAATTTTACATGAAAACATCAATACTCAAGCATATCAACAAGCAACCATGTCTTTCAAAGTATCAATGCTAAAGAAAGCTATCCCTAGCCCATTATGCTCAATCATTGATCCATTCATGAAACAAAATCATATATTAGCTACATCGAGTACACAAGTATGACAATAGTGTTCCCTAGTTGGTGCTTTGTAAGAGAAGATTGAGACTCAAATAAAAATAAAATTGCATAATAGTAAATAGATAGGCACTTCATAGGGGGAAGCAGAGATTTGCAGAGTGCCAGATCTCAAAGTTTTAATTTAGAAATAAAATTATTTTAAGAGACAAGATTTTCCTGTCAACAAAAACGACCGAGAATTCCCAATATCTTCCATGCTAGATAATGTTGGGGAACGTTGCAGAAAATAAAAATTTTCCTACGGTTTCACCAAGATCCATCTATGAGTTCATCTAAGCAACGAGTGATAGGAGAGAGATTGCATCTACATACCACTTTGTAGATCGCGTGCGGAAGCGTTCAAGAGAACGGGGTTGAGGTAGTCGTTCTCGTCGTGATCCTATCACCGGAGATCCTATCACCGAACGGACGGCACCTCCGCATTCAACACACATACAGTCAGCGTGACATCTCCTCCGTCTTGATCCAGCAAGGGGGAAGGAGAGGTTGATGAAGATCCAGCAACACAACGGCGTGGTGGTGGATGTAGCAGGACTCCGGCAGGGCTTCGCCAAGCTACTGCGGGAGGAGGAAGAGGTGTAGCAGGGGGAGGGAGGTGCCAAGACACAGGGTTGAGGCTGCCCTCCCTCCCCCTCCTTTATATAGGCCCCCAAGGTGGGGCACCGGCCCTAGGAGATCCAATCTCCCAAGGGGGGCGGCGGCCAGGGGGGTGGAGTGCCCCCCAAGGCAAGTGGGATGCGCCCCCCACCTTAGGGTTTTCAACCCTAGGCGCAGGGGGGCCCAAGGGGGGGGGAGCACCAGCCCACTAGGGGTTGGTTCCCCTCCCACTTCAGCCCACGGGGCCCTCCGGGATAGGTGGCCCCACCCGGTGGACCCACGGGACCCTTCCAGTGGTCCCGGTACAATACCGGGTGACCCCAAAACTTTCCTGATGGCCGAAAAAACACTTCCTATATATAATTCTTTACCTCCGGACCATTCCGGAACTCCTCGTGACGTACAGGATCTCATCCGAGACTCCGAACAACATTCGGTTTGCTGCATACACATATTCATACAACCCTAGCGTCACCGAACCTTAAGTGTGTAGACCCTACGGGTTCGGGAGACATGCAGACATGACCGAGACGGCTCTCCGGTCAATAACCAACAGCGGGATCTGGATACCCATGTTGGCTCCCACATACTCCTCGATGATCTCATCGGATGAACCACGATGTCTAGGATTCAAGCAACCCCGTATACTATTCCCTTTGTTAGACGGTATGTTACTTGCCCGAGATTCGATCGTCGGTATCCCAATACCTCGTTCAATATCATTGCCGGCAAGTCACTTTACTCGTACCGTAATGCATGATCCCGTGACCAGACACTTGGTCACTTTGAGCTCATTATGATGATGCACTACCGAGTGGGCCCAGTGATACCTCTCCGTAATACGGAGTGACAAATCCCAGTCTTGATCCGTGTCAACCCAACAGACACTTTTGGAGATACCTGTAGTGCACCTTTATAGTCACCCAGTTACGTTGTGACGTTTGGTACACCCAAAGCACTCCTACGGTTTCCGGGAGTTACACGATCTCATGGTCTAAGGAAGAGATACTTGACATAGGAAAAGCTCTAGCAAAACGAACTACACGATCTTGTGCTATGCTTAGGATTGGGTCTTGTCCATCACATCATTCTCCTAATGATGTGATCCCGTTATCAACGACATCCAATGTCCATAGTCAGGAAACCATGACTATCTGTTGATCAACGAGCTAGTCAACTAGAGGCTCACTAGGGACATGTTGTGGTCTAAGTATTCACACGTGTATTACGATTTCCGGATAATACAATTATAGCATGAATAAAAGACAATTATCATGAACAAGGAAATATAATAATAATCCTTTTATTATTGCCTCTAGGGCATATTTCCAACAGTCTCCCACTTGCACTAGAGTCAATAATCTAGTTACATTGTGATGAATCAAACACCCATAGAGTTCTGGTGTTGATCATGTTTTGCTCAAGGAAGAGGTTTAGTCAACGAATCTGCGACATTCAGATCCGTATGTACTTTGCAAATATCTATGTCTCCATCTTGAACATTTTCATGGATGGAGTTGAAATGATGCTTGATGTGCCTGGTCTTCTTGTGAAACCTGGGCTCCTTGGCAAGGGCAATAGCTCCAGTGTTGTCACAGAAGAGTTTGATCGGCCCCGACGCATTGGGTATGACTCCTAGGTCGGTGATGAACTCCTTCACCCAAATTGCTTCATGCGCTGCCTCCGAGGCTGCCATGTACTCCGCTTCACATGTAGATCCCGCCACGACGCTCTGCTTGCAGCTGCACCAGCTTACTGCCCCACCATTCAACATATACACATATCCGGTTTGTGACTTAGAGTCATCCAGACCTGTGTCGAAGCTAGCGTCGACGTAACCCTTTACGACGAGCTCTTCATTACCTCCATAAACGAGAAACATGTCCTTTGTCCTTTTCAGGTACTTCAGGATATTCTTGACCGCTGTCCAGTGTTCCTTGCCGGGATTACTTTGGTACCTTCCTACCAAACTTACGACAAGGTTTACATCAGGTCTGGTACACAGCATGGCATACATAATAGATCCTATGGCTGAGGCATAGGGGATGACACTCATCTCTTCTTTATCTTTTGCCGTGGTCGGGCATTGAGCCGAGCTCAATCTCACACCTTGCAATACAGGCAAGAACCCTTTCTTGGACTGATCCATTTTGAACTTCTTCAAAATCTTATAAAGGTATGTGCTTTGTGAAAGACCTATGAGGCATCTCGATCTATCCCTATAGATTTTGATGCCTAATATGTAAGCAGCTTCTCCAAGGTCCTTCATTGAAAAACACTTATTCAAGTAGGCCTTAATGCTGTCCAAGAATTCTATATCATTTCCCATCAAAAGTATGTCATCTACATACAATATGAGAAATGCTACAGAGCTCCCACTCACTTTCTTGTAAACGCAGGCTTCTCCATAAGTCTGCATAAACCCAAACGCTTTGATCATCTCATCAAAGCGAATGTTCCAACTCCGAGATGCTTGCACCAGCCCATAAATGGATCGCTGGAGCTTGCATACTTTGTTAGCATTCTTAGGATCGACAAAACCTTCCGGCTGCATCATATACAGCACTTCCTTAAGATAATCGTTAAGGAATGCCGTTTTGACGTCCATCTGCCATATCTCATAATCATAGTATGCGGCAATTGCTAACATGATTCGGACGGACTTAAGCTTCGCTATGGGAGAGAAAGTCTCATCGTAGTCAATCCCTTGAACTTGTCGATAACCCTTAGCAACAAGTCGAGCTTTATAGATGGTGACATTTCCATCCGCGTCCGTCTTCTTCTTAAAGATCCATTTGTTTTCTATCGCTCGCCGATCATCGGGCAAGTCAGCCAAAGTCCATACTTTGTTTTCATACATGGATTCTATCTCGGATTGCATGGCTTCTAGCCATTTGTTGGAATCTGGGCCCGCCATCGCTTCTTCTTAGTTCGAAGGTTCACCGTTGTCTAACAACATGATTTCTAGGACAGGGTTGCCATACCACTCTGGTGTGGAACGTGTCCTTGTGGACCTACGAAGTTCAGTAGCAATTTGATCCGAAGTACCTTGATCATCATCATTAATTTCCTCTCTAGTCAGTGTAGGCACCACAAGAACATTTTCCTAAGCTGCACTACTTTCCGGTTCAAGAGGTAGTACTTCATCGAGTTCTACTTTCCTCCCACTTACTCCTTTCGAGAGAAACTCCTTTTCCAGAAAGGATCCATTCTTGGCAACAAAGATCTTGCCTTTGGATCTAAGGTAGAAGGTATACCCAATGGTTTCCTTAGGGTATCCTATGAAGACGCATTTTTCTGACTTGGGTTCGAGCTTTTCAGGTTGAAGTTTCTTGACATAAGCATCGCATCCCCAAACTTTTAGAAACAACAGCTTAGGTTTCTTCCCAAACCATAATTCATACGGTGTCGTCTCAAAGGATTTAGACGGTGCCCTATTTAAAGTGAATGTAGCTGTCTCTAGAGCGTATCCCCAAAATGATAGCGGTAAATCGGTAAGAGACATCATAGATCGCACCATATCCAATAGAGTGCGATTACGATGTTCGGACACACTGTTACGCTGAGGTGTTCCAGGCGGCGTGAGTTGTGAAACGATTACACATTTTCTTAAGTGTGTACCAAATTCGTGACTTAAATATTCTCCTCCACGATCCGATCGTAAGAATTTTATCTTTCGGTCACGTTGATTCTCTACTTCATTATGAAATTCCTTGAACTTTTCAAAGGTCTCAGACTTGTGTTTCATCAAGTAGACATACCCATATCTACTTAAGTCATCAGTGAGAGTGAGAACATAACGATATCCTCCGCGAGCCTCAACGCTCATTGGACCACACACATCAGTATGTATGATTTCCAACAAGTTGGTTGCTCGCTCCATTGTTCCGGAGAATGGAGTCTTGGTCATTTTGCCCATGAGACATGGTTCGCATGTGTCAAATGATTCATAATTGAGAGACTCTAAAAGTCCATCAGCATGGAGCTTCTTCATGCGCTTGACACCAATGTGACCAAGGCGGCAGTGCCACAAGTATGTGGGACTATCTTTATCAACTTTACATCTTTTGGTATTCACACTATGAATATGTGTAACATTACATTCGATATTCATTAAGAATAAACCATTGACCATCGGGGCATGACCATAAAACATATCTCTCATATAAATAGAACAACCATTATTCTCGGATTTAAATGAGTAGCCATCTCGCATCAAACGAGATCCAGATACAATGTTCATGCTCAAACTTGGCACTAACTAACAATTATTGAGGTTTAAAACTAATCCCGTAGGTAAATGTAGAGGTAGCGTGCCGACGGTGATCACATCGACCTTGGAACCATTCCCGACGCGCATCGTCACCTCGTCCTTCGCCAGTCTCCGCTTATTCCACAGCTCCTGTTGTGAGTTACAAATATGAGCAACGGCACCGGTATCAAATACCCAGGAGTTACTACGAGTACTGGTAAGGTATACATCAATTACATGTATATCAAATATACCTTTAGTGTTGCCGGCCTTCTTGTCCGCTAAGTATTTGGGGCAGTTCCGCTTCTAGTGACCCTTCCCTTTGCAATAAAATCACCCAGTCTCAAGCTTGGGTCCATTCTTTGACTTCTTCCCGGCAACTGGCTTACCGGACGCAGCAACATCTTTGCCGTCCTTCTTGAAGTTCTTCTTACCCTTGCCCTTCTTGAACTTAGTGGTCTTATTGACCATCAACACTTGATGTTCTTTCTTGATTTCAACCTCTGCTAACTTCAGCATTGAAAATACTTCAGGAATGGTCTTCACCATCCCCTGCATATTGTAGTTCAACACAAAGCTCTTGTAGCTCGGTGGGAGCGACTGAAGGATTCTGTCAATGACCGCCTCGTCCGGGAGGTTGATCTCCAGCTGGGACAGGCGGTTGTGCAACCCAGACATTTTGAGTATGTGCTCACTGACAGAACTGTTTTCCTCCATCTTACAACTATAGAACTTGTCGGAGACTTCATATCTCTCGACCCGGGCATGAGCTTGAAAAACCATTTTCAGCTCCTCAAACATCTCATATGCTCCCTGTCGCTCAAAATGCTTTTGGAGCCCTGGTTCTAAGCTGTAAAGCATGCCGCACTGAACGAGGGAGTAATCATCAACACGTGACTGCCAAGTGTTCATAACGTCTTGGTTCTCTGGGATTGGTGCTTCACCTAGCGGTGCTTCTAGGACATAATCTTTCTTGGCTGCTATGAGGATGATCCTCAGGTTCCGGACCCAGTCCGAATAGTTGCTGCCATCATCTTTCAGCTTGGTTTTCTCTAGGAACGCGTTGAAGTTCATGTTGACATGAGCGTTGGCCATTTGATCTACAAGACATATTTGCAAAGGTTTTAGACTAAGTTCATGATAATTAAGTTCATCTAATCAAATTATTTAATGAACTCCCACTCAGATTAGACATCCCTCTAGTCATCTAAGTGTTACACGATCCGAGTCGACTAGGCCATGTCCGATCATCACGTGAGACGGACTAGTCATCATCGGTGAACATCTCCATGTTGATCGTATCTTCCATACGACTCATGTTCGACCTTTCGGTCTCTTGTGTTCTGAGGCCATGTCTGTACATGCTAGGCTCGTCAAGTTAACCCTAAGTGTTTTGCATGTGTAAAACTGTCTTACACCCGTTGTATATGAACGTAAGGATCTATCACACCCGATCATCACGTGGTGCTTCGAAACGACGAACTTTAGCAATGGCGCACAGTTAGGGGGAACACTTTCTTGAAATTATTATAAGGGATCATCTTATTTACTACCGTCGTTCTAAGTAAACAAGATGCATAAACATAATAAACATCACATGCAATTATATAATAGTGACATGATATGGCCAATATCATATAGCTCCTTTGATCTCCATCTTCGGGGCTCCATGATCATCTTCGTCACCGGCATGACACCATGATCTCCATCATCATGATCTCCATCACCGTGTCTTCATGAAGTTGTCACGCCAACGACTACTTCTACTTCTATGGCTAACGCGTTTAGCAATAAAGTAAAGTAATTTACATGGCGTTCTTCAATGACACGCAGGTCATACAAAAAATAAAGACAACTCCTATGGCTCCTGCCGGTTGTCATACTCATCGACATGCAAGTCGTGATTCCTATTACAAGAACATGATTTCATACATCACAATATATATCATTCATCATTCATCACAACTTCTGGCCATATCACATCACATGACAATTGCTGCAAAAACAAGTTAGACGTCCTCTAATTGTTGTTGCATCTTTTACGTGGCTGCAATTGGGTTCTAGCAAGAACGTTTTCTTACCTACGAATAACCACAACGTGATTTTTTGTCAACTTCTATTTATCCTTCATAAGGACCCTTTTCATCGAATCCGCTCCAACTAAAGTAGGAGAGACAGACACCCGCTAGCCACCTTATGCAACTAGTGCATGTCAGTCGGTGGATCCTGTCTCACGTAAGCGTACGTGTAAGGTCGATCCGGGCCGCTTCATCCCAAAAATACCGCTGAAGCAAGAAAATACTAGTAGCGGCAAGCAAGTTGACAAGATCTATGCCCACAACAAATTTGTGTTCTACTTGTGCAATAGAGAACTACACATAGACCTAGCTCTGATACCACTGTTGGGGAACGTTACAGAAAATAAAATTTTTCCTACGGTTTCACCAAGATCCATCTATGAGTTCATCTAAGCAACGAGTGATAGGAGAGAGATTGCATCTACATACCACTTTGTAGATCGCGTGCGGAAGCGTTCAAGAGAACGGGGTTGAGGTAGTTGTTCTCGTCGTGATCCTATCACCGGAGATCCTATCACCGAACGGACGGCACCTCCGCATTCAACACACATACGGTCAGCGTGACATCTCCTCCGTCTTGATCCAGCAAGGGGGAAGGAGAGGTTGATGAAGATCCAGCAGCACAACGGCGTGGTGGTGGATGCAGCAGGACTCCGGCAGGGCTTCGCCAAGCTACTGCGGGAGGAGGAAGAGGTGTAGCAGCGGGAGGGAGGCGCCAAGACACAGGGTTGAGGCTGCCCTCCCTCCCCCTCCTTTATATAGGCCCCAAAGGGGGGGCGCCGGCCCTGGGAGATCCAATCTCCCAAGGGGGACGGCGGCCGGGGGGTGGGGGTGGAGTGCCCCCCAAGGCAAGTGGGGTGCGCCCCCCACCCTAGGGTTTTCAACCCTAGGCGCAGGGGGACCCAAGGGGGGGGGGGCGCACCAGCCCACTAGGGGCTGGTTCCCCTCCCACTTCAGCCCACGGGTCCCTCCGGGATAGGTGGCCCCACCCGGTTGACCCCCGGGACCCTTCCGGTGGTCCCGGTACAATACCGGGTGACCCCGAAACTTTCCCGATTGCCGAAACAACACTTCCTATATATAATTCTTTACCTCCGGACCATTCCGGAACTCCTCGTGATGTCCGGGATCTCATTTGGGACTCCGAACAACATTCGGTTTGCTGCATACTCATATTCATACAACCCTAGCGTCACCGAACCTTAAGTGTGTAGACCCTACGGGTTCGGGAGACATGCAGACATGACCGAGATGGCTCTTCGGTCAATAACCAACAGCGGGATCTGGATACCCATGTTGGCTCCCACATACTCCTCGATGATCTCATCGGATGAACCACGATGTCGAGGATTCAAGCAACCCCATATACTATTCCCTTTGTCAGACGATATGTTACTTGCCCGAGATTCGATCGTCGGTATCCCAATACCTCATTCAATCTCGTTGCTGGCAAGTCACTTTACTCGTACCGTAATGCATGATCCCATGACCAGACACTTGGTCACTTTGATCTCATTATGATGATGCACTACCGAGTGGGCCCAGTGATACCTCTCCGTAATACGGAGTGACAAATCCCAGTCTCAATCCGTGTCAACCCAACAGACACTTTCGGAGATACATGTTGTGCACCTTTATAGTCACCCAGTTACGTTGTGACGTTTGGTACACCCAAAGCACTCCTACGATATTCGGGAGTTACATGATCTCATGGTCTAAGGAAGAGATACTTGACATAGGAAAAGCTCTAGCAAAACGAACTACACGATCTTGTGCTATGCTTAGGATTGGGTCTTGTCCATCACATCATTCTCCTAATGACGTGATCCCGTTATCAACGATATCCAATGTCCATAGTCAGGAAACCATGACTATCTGTTGATCAACGAGCTAGTCAACTAGAGGCTCACTAGGGACATGTTGTAGTCTAAGTATTCACACATGTATTAGGATTTCCGGATAATACAATTATAGCATGAATAAAAGACAATTATCATGAACAAGGAAATATAATAATAATCCTTTTATTATTGCCTCTAGGGCATATTTCCAACAGATAAATCATAGGCAGTTCCCAAACAGAAAATAAATTTAATTTCCATTCCAGCATTCTTTCACAATCCATGGCTAGCCGTATCCATGGGTGCCTTCCATACCAACACTTTCCAAGGAATTTATTATAACATCATATTTATTTTTTCATTTTGGGATTGGGCATCCCTATTACCTGCCACACTGTCGTGCAATGACAAGTGAATAAACACTCATCGTGAGAATAAAATACCTAGCATGGAAAATATTGGCCACCCTTGTCGTTTCATGAGCGGTATGGGCACACAAAATGGAAATTCATTTAAATTAGAGTTGGCACATGCTAATTTACTTAGAATGGCATGGAAATACCGCATATAGGTAGGTATGGCAGACTCATTTGGCACAACTTTGGGTTTAAGGATTTGGATGCACAAGCAGCATTCTCGCTTAGTACAAGTGAAGACTAGCAAATAGATTGAGAAGCGACCAACCAAAAAATGAAAACGGTCATAAACACGCATTAAACATAATTAACGCTGAATAATGCATCACAAGAAGGATGTAACTTTGTTGCATAACTATTGACTTCCGTGCTTGCATAGGGAATCACAAACCTTAACACCAATATTCTTACTAAAGCATAATTACTCACCAACATGACTCACATATTAGTATCTCCATATCGCAAAACTATTGCAAGGAATCAAGTTTATCATATCCAATGATCTATATGAAAGTTTTTATTATATCCCCTTGGATATTGATGACCCAAAAGTATATGGGGTCATTTTTAGCCCTTCCTGATAAGTAAGAGTGTCGAACCCAATGAGGAGCAGAAAGAAATGACAAGTGGTTTTCAGCAAGGTAATGTCTGCAAGTGCTAAAATTGTAAGTAGCGGAGTAGTTTGATAGCCAGATAATTTGTAACGAGCAAGTAACTATAGTAGTAACAAAAGTACAGCAAGGTAGCCCAATCCTTTTGAGGCAAAGGACAGGCCAAAATGGTTTCTTATGATAAGCAAAGTGTTCTTGAGGGTAAACGGGAATTCATCTAGTCACTTTCATCATGTTGGCTTAATTCATGTTCGGTACTTTGATAATTTGATATGTGGGTGGACCGGTGCTTAGATGCTGTTCTTACTTGAAAAAACCTCCTACTTATTATTAACCCTCTCACAAGCATCCGCAACTACGAGAAAAGTATTAAGAATAAATTCTAACCATAGCATTAAACTTTTGGATCCAATCGGTCCCTTACGGAATAGCGCATAAACTGGGGTTTAAGCTTCTGTCACTCTCGCAAGCGACCATCTAATAACTACTCCACAATGCATTCCCTTAAGCCCAAATATATTGAAGTGTCATGTAGTCTACGTTCACATGACACCACTAAGAGAATGGCAACATACATGCCATCAAAATAGCGAACGCATATCAAGTTCACATGATTACTTGCAACATGATTTCTCCCGTGACCTCAAGAACGAAAGTAACTACTCACAAATGATAAACATGCTCAAGATCAGAGGGGTATTATATAGCATAATGGATCTGAACATATAATCTTCCACCAAATAAACCATATAGTAATCAACTACAAGATGTAATCAACAGTACTAGTCACCCACAAGCACCAATCTATAGTTTTGGTACAAAGATTGAACACAAGAGATGAACTAGGGTTTGAGAGGAGTTGGTGCTGTGAATATGTTGATGAAGATAGCCCTCCCCAAGATGGTAGAGTTGTTGGTGATGATGATGATGATTTCCCCCTCCGGGAGGGAATTTCCCCCGGCGGAATCGCTCCGCCGGAGGGCAAAAGTGCTTCTGCCCAAGTTCCGCCTCGAGGCAGCGGTGCTTCGTCCCGAATGTCCTCCCTTATTTTTCTAGGTCAAAATGACTTATATACCAGAAGATGGGCACCGGAGGTGGGCCTAGGAGGGCAACACCCACCAGGGCGCGCCTGGGCCTCCTGGCACACCCAGGTGGTTTGTGCCCACCTGGTGGCCCTCCTCTGGTACTTATTTGCTCCAATATTCATTAAATATTGCATAAAAAATCCTCGGGGAGTTTCAGCTCATTTGGAGCTATGCAGAATAGGTAGCTTGACGTAGCCTTTTCAGGTCCAGATTTCCAGCTGCCAGAATTCCCCCCCTTGGTGCATACCTTGCATATTATGAGAGAAAAGGCATTAGCATTACTCCAAAAAGCATTATTATAAAAAAACAACATAAATAACAGTAGGAGAACATGATGCAAAATGGACGTATCAACTCCCCCAAGCTTAGACCTCGCTTGTCCTTAAGCGAAAACCAAAATCGAAAAACATGTCCACATGCTTAGAGAGAGAGAGAGAGGTGTCAATAAAAACAAAAATATGGACATAGCAGCATCGTGTGACTTATTATAACATCAGAAAACTTCAATATAAAACTTTTATTATAGAACTTTTATCATAGACTTCTCATGAACAAGTAACAATTCATCACAACATCGAAGTATAAAGCATAAACTCTATTGAAAACCGACAAACTATGTTCTTAGTCAACTTTGCAACTACAATTCATCATGTTTTCAGGAAGGGTCACATATCGGAGCCTTTAGGCAAGTCCAAATACTCAACCATCATTTAGTCTTTTATGATTGCTAACACTCACCACGTACACATGAGCAAAACGTTTCAACTAGATACAAAGAAAGATAGGGGCTTATAGTTTCACCTCGCAACACACTCACCTCAAGGGTGAAGTCAACAATAATAACTTATGCCACCCATATTCAACTAGAGTAAAGGAATAGAGAGAAAAACTTTGACTCTTGCATAAAAGTAAATACATGAAAGTAAAAGATAGGCCCTTCGCAGAGGGAAGCAGAGGTTGCCATGTGCTTTTTGTTTGTATGCTCAACCCCTTAGTGCAAGAGAACGTCACATTATATTGCCCCTTGTGATGGCAACCTTTATTATGCAGTTTGTCGCTTTTATTCTTCACCATCATGAGTTCGTACAATGCTCAATTTTCCCTTACACTAAATGATCTCACATTTTAATAAGCAATTTTTATTGCCCTTTTTGCACCAATGACAACTTACTTGAAGGATCTTACTCAATCCATAGGTAGGTATGGTGGACTCTCAAACAAGATAGGGTTTAAGGGTTTTGGATGCAGAAGTAGTATCTCTACTTAGTGCGGAATTTTTGGCTAGCAAAGATAGGGGCAAGCACCATAGGTTGAAAGATCTATGACAATATGACTTCTATGTGAATATGAACAAACATAAATCATTAAGTTGTCTTCCTTGTCCAACGTCAATAATTTGAGCATATAATATTTTGATGGGTGCTCACAATCACAAAAGATTTCCATGATAGTGTATTTATATGTGAATTTTCTCTTCCCTTATTAATTATTTCATGTGTTGCATCATTGACCAATGCTATTTTTGTCAATCTACAATAAAAATTTCTACTTATACTTTTCCTCACGTAATGTCATCACTTACCATAAGATTAGCATATGATCTTTCTTTTTATTTCCTTTATTTTTATTGCAGCAAGAAAGTAAAGACGGCAAAACTCAAACTAAACTTTATTATATCTCACACACGATTACAAGGATTGATCACTAAGCAAACTCACAACACTACAAAAAAAATACACTTCCGTGATGATACGTGCTTGTCATAGTAGGTCACGGTTTTTGTCATGCATGTACATCCATGACAATTTTATGACAGAATCAAGATAGTCATACATGTGCTGTCGTAGAAGTGTTCCATGTCATTACCAAAATTATCATCATGGAAGTGTCAACTTCCATGACGATAAATCGCGCGTCAAAGAAGTGCTTTCGTCAAGGGTGACCGACACGTGACATCCACCGTAACGGAACACCGTTAAGCTATCAGGTCGGGTTCTGGATCCGATAACCCGTTAACAACCCAGACCAATGGGAAATTTCCATGTGTAAAATTCTGATTGGCCGGAGGGAACACCCGTCAGCTCGTTAGTGGGCCAGCTGTCGCTCGTCCATTGGAGGAGACATGCCTATGATACGTCGACACGTGGCTGGGCCCAACAGAGGCCCATATAGGTTAAAAAGGCAGGTCCAGTCAAAGGACCGTAGTACTTAATCAGGTACTAGTGCGCCAGCCCAATAACGGCATGCTTAATAAAGGCCCATTTACGACCCAAAGCCAGATCTGGCCCGTTAATTGTTCGCCCAATATTTGGGCCCATTTACGGCCCGAAGCCAGATCTGGCCCATTAATTGTTCGCCCAATATTTGGGCCCATTTATGGCCCGAAGCCAGATCTGGCCTGTTAATTATTCACCGTATATTTGGGCCCAACTACAGCCCAGTGACTTTCGGCCTGTTAGAGGCCCGATGTAGACATGGGCCCATTTCAGCCCGGTGTGACTTTCGGCCTGGGAATGGCCCGTGCTGCCCATGGGCCATATATGGTCCGACGGGACATCGGGCCCACTAACGGCCCGTGCTAAGGGGTGCAACAGTTAAACCCAACGTGACTTTGGGCCTGTTAAAGGCATGTCGCGTAATTCGGCCCGTTGATGCCTGTACTAAGCTTTCGGCCTCTTAAAGGCCATGATATCAGTGGGCCAACTAAGGTCCGAGATATGTTTTCGGCCTCGTAACGCCCGTGAGCTAACTGGGCCCATAACGGCCCGTTACTACATTTCGGCCTGCTGAAGGCCCGTCGATGACTAGTGAAAATTGAGGCCCAACATGCATTTTGGCCTGCTAAAGGCCCGTGGTTTCATCTCGGCCGTAACAGGCCAGTACAATATTCAGCCTGTTAATGGCCCAACGCTACCTAGGCCGGTGTAAGTTTGGGCTGGCGCAATGTGTGAAGGCCCCAATCGTTCGGGCCCAATAAAGACACAGGCCGGCCCAATTGTGGCCCGCTAAAAACTAGGCCCATTAGAGTTGAATGTTTCGGCCCGATCGACTACATCTGATTTTTTTTCAGATAGAGAATGTTGGCAGTAACTAGTAGGAATTAAGAACAAACCTACTCTATACAATAAAGAAATTATGACATAGTAACTAAGAATAAACCTACACTATACAATAAAGGATTTAAGGTATATTACATCCACTGGGCATCGAAGTTCGCCACCAGTGATCATAAAGCGCAACGAAGAAGCAGATTACAAAAGCTGGGCACCATTGCAGCGTAACAAAATAATACTGAACCGAGACCACTTCCAAGATAGTTCAAGAAAGGTTAGCCTTGCGGGAGAACTGCTGCGCAAGCTGCCGAGCAAGGCTGTGAGACCGGCCTAGCATGTCGGTCATAGCTTCCAGGTGTAGCTGTTTAGCGATGAGGTTCTCATTGGTGTTCTCCACAATCTTTCTTACAGATAAGACTTCAAGTCGAAGTTGAGTTGTCGAATGCCTTTCTGCTAGAACTTGGGACTAAAGAAGTCGAACTGATTCAGACAACGAATTCTGTGAGCTTGTCGGATTGCTAGTCTCAAGTAACTTGAACACTGCATCAAGACAAGACTTTGGGGTTGTTTCGCTATCTTCAAGATGTTTTGCCTTCTTTGCTGCAATATATGTTGGGTTTGTCTCACAACCTTCAGCAGACTTGTGCATGCCATCAGGCATATCACCCTGAAACAAAGCAGAGAGATGACAGGTTTTGCACGTGTATAAACAAAGATGATAATTGTGTTGTTAATTCCATCCAATTTCAAATTAGAAAATAAAGAGTAAGTTCAAAATATCAATAGCATAATTTGGCATTGTTCATAATGCGGGGAGCCTCACCACACTACTGGATTACCATGTCAACATAACAAGCATAGATGAAGGGCAAAGAAAATCATTGTATCTATTTTGGTTAATGTGCATGGAATGTTGTCCATATCATCAGCCACATCAGTAAGATAAAACAGGAGATGACAAGGCGCAAACATGGGCTGCTTCACCACACACTGGATTATAGATCCACAAAAACAAGCATACATATAGGGAGTATTAAGTAATGTGCATGGTATGAATAAGGAATTTGGTTTTACAAGTAAAACTTAGAACTTATGGTTCTTGCGAACATGCATTTTGGTAGAAACAACAAACTAAACAACAGTAAATGATAGGGAGCATGAGAAAATTAAACATGCATTTAGAAGGACTGACTTACATTAACAGTTAACACCGGCTTTATAATGCCCTTCTCCATGTCAAGGGAAGGATAACTCAAGAATTTCAGCACAAAATCTTCTTCATAAGCATTGCCTATACTCTACATTTTGTAGAGAGTAATTATAGATATGATAATACTGGAAGGGATAGAGGATAATGAAGATAAGATGCAGATTGATGCTACATAATCAACTACCAATCCCTGGAAGTACAAGCGTTACAGGACAAAATGTACTGACAAGAGCAATGGGCTACACTTCTGCACTGGCATTGTCTGTGTATTCTACTTGTTGGTAAGATTAAATATAGATCTGATCTTTTTTAGTAAATGGTGGGCGAGGGAGATAAGATGCAGAATGCTACACAATGAACCAATCCCTCTTCCCATAATACAAGAGTGTTTTGAACACTGGTGTACTGTACAAAATGTTCTTATATTATGGGACGGAGGGAGTAGTTGTTAATGTAAGTACAGTGATAGACCACGTTCAGTCCATACAAGAGGACTACAGAGCTAAACCTCTTCAAAAGCATTGGGTTGATTCTAAATTTATGTAAGAGTCCATACGGATCTTATAATGTCCACCAAATGGACGATTACGAGGCTAACATGTGCAGTGATGCTACATAATCAAACAGCTATGAAAGTAAGTATGGTCATACAGGGCAAGAGGTACTCACAAGAGCAATGCAATGTGCAGTATAGTTGCGAGATTCTGTGATCCCTTGAGAACGAATGTTCTTCTGCTAACAGTTTTCGTACAAGTGAGACATTAAGGCAAATGCAAAAATGTAGTTCAAATTGTGATATGATATCATAGACAGTACCTTACGCTGCAGCCGAGACCAATGTGTAACAAGATTATTCCATTCACCATTGGATAAATGTAGCACCGGAGACTTTACAGAAATTTCGTTCAGAGTCTTGCCATCGAAGTGCACTTGCCTCAGGTAGGAATGATACTTCATCAACGAGTGCTTGAAAAGCGCAACCAACCCTTGCTCGTCTTCACAATCCAGTTTGCTCCTCACCTATTTAAAAGAATGAAATCTTGTGTCTTCTGTCAGCAGAAACATATGCAGTAATGACCATGAATAACATTAGTACATTACTTACACGTAAGTTGTGAAGGAATACTGGAAATTGTTTTGTGTCTGCGGTATAATCTTTCCATGAAGGAAAGATACGCACAAAGTTCCTGACAACAACATAAGCTTCATCTTCCAAACTGGGAAGAAATGGAACAGGGGTCCTATTTGCTGCAATTGGGGCTCTCTCTGGTTCGAAAAGGGATTTGACAACTGGATTTGGTGTAGTCTTTCCTGGAATGGGGGTTTTGCGTCGTAGATCTGGTGCTATGTCAACTGGCATAATCATACTGTTTGCTGCAGTTGGGGTCTGCTGAGTTGGGGCATTAGAAATGAACAGTGTAGTAGGGCTAGAGTCTGCTAGAGTTGGGGTGTTTTGTGGGTCAGGTGATATTGCAACTACACCTAATGGGCTATTTGATTTATCAGGTGCCACTACCTTTTCCAAATACTTTGCTTGTGCTCCTCCCCAATCAGCAATCGCCCTCTTCCTTTTGAACGTCTGATACACAAGAACAACATTTGAATGGATAAATATGGTATGATGACAGATGGAATATGTATTGAAAATGGATAGGCAGGGCGTATTCACATACACGATGTGTAAACTAAGCTAATGGCAGTTCAACAAAGTAGAAGCAATGCAAAGCATCAGTTGCAAGATATGTGCGACCAATGTAACCTTGGAAAGTTAGAGCAAGCACCTTGATGGGTGAATAAGATATGGCATCTTCCTTTGACTCCTCCACTAGGGAGCTACATTGACTTAGGTCTCCCTCTAGCTCAGAATCACTGTTAGGATCATATTCTGAGCATGAATCTGTAGGTGGAGAGTGTTTGCATTGCATTGAATCCGGACTTGATTTCAGTCCATTAATGCCAAGTTTGACAACCATGGCATTGTTCTTCTTTATTCTTTTCATGCGCGCAAGCTCATAATCATTATGATGCTGTTCAGAATCCGAGATTCATGAAAACATAAAAAGTAGTCAGATTATCTATGGAAAGCATTGCAGATTCAACTCGAAGAGTGTCTCCCTATAAACCCCTGCATATGCAAAGTTTACCCCCAACCATGATGACCAGACCACACACAGAAATACAAACCCCTTATGTCTCTATAACAGGCAGACACACATTTCAAAACTAAAGTAGGAACATTAGAATCATATGAAATTCGTATTTGAACAAATAAACTAAGGAATTATGAGTGGCATAATGTTTAGCTTCAATGTTGGAGTGTTGGTAGTGCGACACAAAGCAAGTAGGCAGATTGTATTCCATGTAAAAGATCGAAACCTATGTAAAAGCTGGAAATGACACTTTCTTTCTATACAATGTAGTGTTCGTTGCCCACACATGATGGAAGAGATCACATAGAGAAATACTATTCACTCATGTCTATGGTTCTAGTATTTAGAAACAGGGTGGTCCACCCTAAAATAATATTGACAACAAATATGACAAGGCAAGCATAGATGTAGTGAATCAATATTTTACTTGTGAGCTTACTAGGACAAGTATGGAGAATTGTAACTGCAGTAAGAGACCGTCCAAAATCTGAATGAAGAAGTTTGTCTAGCACTTATTGTTTGCAACTAATTAACGTGAATAATTGGATATTATATCTTATGAGTAAGAAAGACAAATAAATTTGTCAACAAACCTGGCTTGCAGTAGTAATCTGGGTCAATGTCACTACGACCAACAATCCAAAATGACTAGTGTCTGTTCCGAGGGCCGGAATTTTGAAAACCCTGTGAACTTTAGAGGTACTAAAGATTACCGAAATACATTTGAAATATTAAGTGTAGGGAGCACTGAGCACACAACAAACCCTAATGACAGTCCTGCCTAATGAGGAATGAATCAATTAGAAAATGGGTGATGAGGAGTGGCTGCTGAGTGTTGAGGACGTATCTCAGGATAAATCGGGTTGGCTTGGTGGGTGCGGCACGCCTGAGCCCTGAACAGACTGGGAAGGTAGGCACGACGGTGCGCCCGGGCAGTGGTGACACTGTTGGGCGAGCGGCTCCTGACCTCCTGTTAGTCCGGCGTCTCCTCCTAGAGTCATGCCATCCGGGGATGGCAAGTCGCCGGCGAGGCAGGCGGCTGGGGGCGAGTAGAGATTGGAAGCGCGCAGCAGAACAGAGGGGAATCGGGGCCTGGGACGACCCAAAATCCCAGGGTGGGCTGGCCCGCCATGGGCACCCTGTAGAGATACACACATGAGCGGTGAACATGCATTTTTGAAACTAATTTAGGAACATTTAGCTGACCAATTAAACGACTCTGTTTTAATAATATCAGATTCATATTTGAACAACTAAGCTTGTTTAGCTTGATGGGTGGAGCAGTGTTATTATGACACGAAGCACGTATTCTAATCGTATAGTGACCATAAAAGGGGGAAACTCTAAGCATATTTTTTTAGCAAAAGAGGGTTTCCCCTCTGATTTCTATTAAAGAAACCACCATAGAACCAACATGATCAATTAAACCCTAAGCATGATCAATTAAACTGTATTATGACTGTGCCATGGCAGATTTGAAGCTGCAAACCGGAGAAATGATATTTAGCATCTATTGTTTGCTTCGAACTAAGAACTAAATTCTAAGAGCTGAAAAGAAAGTAGAGTAACCAATTTAAGATCTATTTTCTGGTTGAGATCAAAAATTGAGGAGATATGAAGTACCACCACTCTTGCGGCACCGTGTAGGCATCTGGGGTGCGATGGCTGTTGGTGGCATTGAAGTAGATCTGCGATGGTAGACGGGTGCATCGGGGGATAAGTCCCGTTGTGGTGGAAGAGAAGGTTGTGTGAGCGGCCCCGACAAAGAGGACGATGGCACCGATGAAGCGAGAGGAAGCGATGCAAGGCTATTGGTCCGTCGCCGTGGATGAGAAACGTCTATCTCTAGCAGTGGACAACGCGGTCTTGGTAGGCGCTCCGGCATGGTGGAGGACGGTGGTGATGGATGTGGTGGAGGACGGAGGCGATGGATGGGGTGGCGGACGGAGGCTGGTGTGGGGATGGTGTTCTAGCGCAGACGGTGTATGAATGTGAAAATGGGGGGAGAGGTACGGGGAACCATGTTTTTGGGACGCTCCTGTCTGAATTATGGGAAAGTTATGAACTTAGCCCCCGTTTAAAATTTGGACGTCTCGTCGGTTGGGGATAGGATGGTAATCTCGCATGTCGCTAATATTTTCCCAGAGCAATTTTGGGCGAGGAGAGGGTGGTTGGCGCCCATGGTTGGCGCCCATGGTGTATGAACAGGGCTGACAGGTAGGGCGGTTGTGTCATGTCTGAGTGAACTTACAAACCTGCCCCTATTGAAAATATTTGCCTACATCGATTTCGGCTGAGTCGAGTTTGTTTTGCCGCCCACCGTGTATAAATGGGGAATGGAGGGAGAAACAAAGGTCTTTCGGACGATATTGAATCAAATGTGTTTTGCCGCCCATGTTTGACGCCCACCGTGTCGGAATGGGCTCAAAGGCGGTCGTGTCACGTCTAATTGAAGTTACTAACCTACCCCTATTTAGAGCAGTGAAAATCGGGCCGATGGATTGTCCGAGTAATGGGTAGACAGTAATTTCCATCTCCGAAACACTTCGCTTCAGGCAGCCGACGTGGGAGTGGACATTTTGCCGCTTCTTTGAAATTTTGGGACAATAAGCATCCACGTTTACCCTGGCAACTAAATTCGAATCCATTTTGTATTCCTATATGAATCTTTATAAATCATTCTATGTGTTTTTATATATCTTCAAAAGGACGACAAAGATGTATTTCACTGTCATATATGAATATGGTTTACATATGCCGATACTCAAATTCAGAAGCTAGAATCTAGTTTAAGGTGAATTCGAATATTTGGAACACTTCATGTCCAACTCAAATGTCACATGCAGCATAATGTGTACTCCCATTTAGATATGTACACAAGTGATGTATTAAGATTCAAATACCGAGTCAATAAACCAATAATGTACAGAACTAACAGACATATAAACACTTATAGAGTATATGGATCAATAATATAAACTAACATACATAAGCCATGCCGCTGTACTTTTTTTGGCTACAACAACATCCTATTTTTAGCCAGCATCTTGGCCCTTTCCGATGCGTGCCACTTATGGTCCATCTATACTACTATTATTGTTGAATGCACATTCAGCCCGATTGGCATATTTGTAGGTCTGGCACAGCAATCCAAATGAAATGTCTCCAAGTCTTATCAATTAATACAGACTTGTGCTCAAATAAAATTACAAACCAAAAAACAAAAAACAATTATTACATGATCTCTAAAACAAATGATTTGATTGATTACATGAACAAACAACACAAAGGTTATTCAACGATGGAAAGAACATTTCACCTATGATTTACCAAGTAGGAATTTAATTTCCTTTTTTCCTTCAGGACCTTAACAATCTGGTCAGTCTCAGCTTGCTTCGTTTTGAAATCCACCAAATATTTAATGGTTGTCTTGAGTACTGCTTGTGATTGTGCCGTTTGCTTCCTCAACATGCCAACTTCATCCCTTAGTGCAGAAGCAGAATCTCTTTCTACCACTAGTTTAGCCTCTAGAGCATCAGCAATTGGCAATTCATAATGCATGATTGGGCCGGTGCCACTGCTGTGGGATCATGCAACGTCCATGGGGACCTCGCTCTTTGATCTTGGGCTAACCTGTTTTGCCATTAAAGTTCCGATTGGATTCAAAAAAGTTGAAGTTAGCAAAACATCTCAACTGGGAGTTATAACAGCAAACCAGTTAAACAAACAAGGAATTAAAGAGTTTCAATTGGATGCTGAAAAGTAGTTATTAACATCATTGTAACCCGCTGTTGCAGGAGCAAAGAAGTTAAGCAAACAAGTAGCTATTTAAGTTAAGGCAAACAGGTAATTCTTAACAGTAAGTATCAAACACATAGATACGAGCAGTCTACAATAGGATTAATAGGCTGTGGCATTATGTAGTCAGTAGCAAACTAAATGAAGCCAAGCGCCTAATTGAACAATTTTGCAATAAGTGGCTAACTAAAATTCCGAGAAGCAGGTAACTGAACTTATGCTAGTTCTTTGTACAGGCACACTGCAACTTCTTTTTCGCTTACAAGGTTGTACGAAGGATTCCACGGCATGAATTGCTTGGATACGCAGTCCCAATACTTCTTTCTTCCCACATTGCATCGGTATGTCGAATGGTTAATCTGGTAAGATGGTGCGTCCTTGATATGTTATATGAGGACATGTAGTTAGACTAGTTGTAGCCACACACATCACACTGGCTTTTACTGTATATTTCATGCGATTACTTTTGGCATATCGAGATCTAAGCAATCTACAATAGGATGAAAAGACTGGCATCCTTCACATTATTGGTGAACTCAGTTCATAGAAACAAGCAATTCAACCATTCTGTGGGTAAATCAAAAGCACCACTGGAATATTTTTCACTACCCAATCATACACACAAAATGGGGCGACGCCACCATAGGGGATGGTATGGGCGGCCGCCTCAGGTGGCTGGAAAGTGTGCACCTAGTTTGAGTCGTCCAGGTTGGCCCACGCTAGTTTTGTTCGTCCCAATATACGAGCAGGCAATGTAAAAAATGAAGAAAAATGTTTCAATTTGGTTGTGCCAATAACATAAGTGCAAGGCAGGCCCTACAGCAGGCTCGCGGCCCAAACGAGCGCCTCCCATATCGATTGACAACAGGAAAAATCCCAATTCATTCGCTCCAGCCTCCAGTCTGGTTCGCTCCTAACCTAGCCACCACTGGACAGACCGACACAACACTTCCTCCCGCCCTCGTTGGAGGGCGGTCGCCGGGCTTCAAGCAAACGGAAGGACAAGAAGATGAAGATCCAACCCTGGGTGTAGCCTGCGTGGGAGGCAGCGGTGGCAGCACAGGCATGGCATCAAGCTTGCGCAAATGGACAGTCGCAGCTTGCAAGAGTAGCATGCGCAACGAGCAGGTACATCACATCCCTGATTATATCTAATTCAACTCTTCAATTTCTGGCCAATAGTTAAACCTGAGGGTGTTGTAAAACTGCTTGTATGTAGGGAATCTATGATAAAATGAAACCAATTTCTTATTATTTTATAACTCCCCCAATCAATACTGAACTGACTGAATCTGATGTATCTAATCATGTTTCCGGTGCAAACATACAAGCTCATGTTGTTCTTGAGCCTGAAGTGTCTAATGAACAGACTGCTAATGAAGGATTTGATGCAAACATTTTACATGCTCCTAGTGATGAACATATAGTATCTAATGAGGGATCTAATGCAAGCATTTTGCAAGCTCATTGAAGGATTTAGTGTCTAATGATGATCTGCTATGTCGAGAGAGACAGAGATTTGCAGGCATTGATGACAAGCAAATTATAGTGCATTTTCATAGCTTGAGGAAACGTGAAGGCCATCTACCAGAAAGTCCCCGTATCATGACAACATAGCATAAATACTTTTCTAATCTGTTGTTTGAAACTATTGGCATACTTGTGCAGGATAGATATATTGATATGCAGTTTGCGCACTGGTTATAGTGCAATTACACTTCGATATTTTCAGCCAGAGAACGAATAATTCAAGCAGGTACAAACCATGTTTGTAGTCCCACCATGTTGCATTTTGTGTTTTTTGGTGCTTGCATCATTTAGTGTTTATAATCTGAACTACTTTGGATCATTAGCTGGTTTTCAAAGTGCATGTAGCTTCACATTTCTCAAGTTATGTTGGTTTCTGGAGTGCAAGTGCCTTCGTATTTTTTAAGTTAAATGTTCGCCCCTGGTAACTTGAATTCGTGGATCCGCTACTGCACACAAATCATACACGAATGCCAGTACGAATTAAATGAAATGCAGGGACTTACGCTTGCTTGTTGTATAGGCTCACTTCAGCCCTGCTTGCGCTTGGGATGTTCCATGTACAAGTCCATGTTACCACTTGCTTGGACGTGCAGGCCTTGTGCTCCTTGCTTCACCCTCTGCATTTCTAACACGACGAATGGTTGATCAAATAAGAGGAATCGACCTTATGTTGTACCGAAGGACAGATACTTACAAGGTTATACGGGTGTGCAGGATGTGTACCATGTCCCGTAGCGCCGTCATGCTTCGCTAAAAAATGGATTTGCTTATTTCAGATGATATCTCCAGAAGAAATAAGAGTTAAAGTCAGAGTTGCATAGGCGTGTAAGCTAAGAGAGCAGTGAAAGGATATCCAAACATCGTCGGGACAGTGCACAAGGGAGTGATGTGTGAATACCTAGATCGGGCCGGCGTTTGGGCATGCTCGCCTAGCTAGAGTGCGGGTCACTTCAGAGCCGTTGAGGGTGATGCGCTAGCGTTGGCTGGCCGCGCACGGATGCAGATCTTGAGTGGCAGCGGAGCGCTACGATGCGGTGGACAAGAGCGTTGGTGAAGCCCCAACAGCCTCAGGGGGCGGAGGTGCGACGATGTGCTCGGTGAAGTAGCCCCGGTGAGCTGGGAGACGGGGTCGGTGAAGCGCACCTGATGCGGTGGAAGTCGGTGTCTGTGAGGCACGTCAGTTGCGGCGGCCGACGTTGTCGGTGGACCACCCGATGCGGTGGACGAGGGCGTAGATGAGGTAGCTCTGGTGCGGTGGTGAAGCGCGACCGCCATCTTCGTCGTTGTCGTCCGACACAGAGGTGGGGAAAGAGACGAGACGAGGGGCGATTCAAACTTTGATTGGGTTTGCGGCGAATTAGGGATTTGAGCAATCTGGGCGCGGAAGGGGACGGTGGAGAAGAGAGATTTTGCAGGGCTGGAATTGGGGCCGCCAGATATTTCAATCCAAAACATGGAAGCACAAACTTATTTTGTCGTCGTCCTTTTGGAAGGGGGGGTGGGGGGGGGGAGAGTGGTGGAGGGAGAGAGGGGGGGTGAGTGGCTGGGTGCTACGCGTTCGTCTGACACACGCGACCACCCCGACAGGACTATGCTTTGGTGCCTTAAGGCACCTGCCTTTGTGTCCATGACATGTGGGCCCAACATGTGGCTGGCCCACATGTGAGTGACCCAAATGCAGGTACCTTTAAGGCACCGAAGTGGCGTCCACCCCGACACGGCCCTGGTCTGCCTGGTGCGCCTACATTTGAGAATGCAAACGAATCTGTATGTATTACCATGCCCATGTTTTCCTTGCAATAATTAGTCATTCGAAATGAGATACTCCCTCCGTTCACTTTTGTAAGTCGTTTCAGACAACTTAAAATGAACAGTTTTGCACATTGTCTGAAATGTCTTCAAGGTCTTATAAAAGTGAACAGAGGGAGTACTATAAATTAATTAATGAGGAGTTATTTGAAAAAAATCGAAACGGTATCCACGCTAACGTGGATTAGAGTGTGTGTCACATAATTAGTTATTTGAATTAGAGTGTGTGTCACGTAGCGATCTCCAATTCTAACGTGGATTTCCCATTTCACTGTATCCACGCTACTTTTTTAATACAAATTCATATGTATATGATGAACACCATGGTAGTGAGAAAACTTTTGGATGGATTCAAACATATGACCTACAAAAAAGCACAACAAATTGAGTCAATGTCAACTTTTCGAAACTTAGTATGGCACGAATTCAAAATAATTACCCGTATGCATGGTCCTCAGTTCAAATCTTACAATGTACACTGAATTGAAACACCGATATTAAGTCTCGTACTATGTACATTCAAATGTTGTTTTTAGCCCCCCCCCCCCCCCGCACACATGCTACATACTTCCTGTATCGGTCAATCTTCCTCTCCTAACCACCTTAGGAAGCTATTGGTTTCAAACACACGTTCATTCTTTCTCTCCATGTTTGGATCTCTAAGTCTGTCAACTACACAACCCCTGTACCTCACACACCCGCCATTGCACCCCATGCCGAGCTCTCTCTCTTCCTCTCCCTCTCACCCTCTCGCGCTAAATACATGCAGTGCCTATCTAGCCCCCAACCTCTCGTGCGCACGCACGCACGTTGTCTATCTAGGTCACTCCCTCAAGACTGTCTCATTCTTTCTTCGGCACGGCGGGCCACACTCGCTCAATCTCGCTCTCTTTATCTGCGTCTCGTTTAACCTCGTTTTATTTCACACACAAATGATATATCTCCCTGTTCGGGCCTCGATCGACACACTCTATACTCTCTCACACAGATTGTCTATCTAGGCAGTCCATCCAAGCCGCCCCCACTCTTTCGACCTCATGGCGGGCCATGCTCACTCAGTCTCTCTCTCTCTCTCTCTCTCTCTCTCTCTCTCTCTCTTTGTATGTCTCGATTGACCTCGCTCTTTCTCGGACAAAAACGATATATCGCCATGTTTGAGACCATTTCGACCTATTCACATTGTATACTCTCTCATGCACATTGTCTATCTAGGTCATTCTCTCCAACCCATCTCACTCTTTCGATCGCACGGCAACCCTATGTCATCGATTGACCTTGCTTCCTCCCACGCACAAAATATATCTACACGTCTGTGACGGGATCATCTCCCTAGTGTGTACGTCAATGCACGTTAATTTGGAAGTATATTAAGTGCATGCGGATATTATGCAGGATATTATTTGCGTGTTATTATGTGATTAGCACTATTTTTGGCATCAAATTAACTGCACGTTAAACATGTTGAGCGCTCAACATTGAAGCAGTCTAGGTCGTTGGATGACAAGGAATACATGTGGCTTGATGACATTTTATATTTAATTTGATATGGCTCTAGCAAAACATTCAATCGATCAAACCATAGATTTCGTTCAGTCTGACTCTGACTTTAAATTATACAATGATCGATATAAAATAAACAGAAATGATAAACCTTCGGATTTTAAGCATGGCAATCCAAACGTTTTTCATGGTAAATTTAGATTACGCGGCGGCAGCGGGGGCGTCTTGCGGTGGGAAGCGGCTCCTCTGCCGTGCTGTGTGTGTCGTCGGGCCACTGATCGATGGCGACGGCAGCGTCTTGCGCAGTTGTTGGCGTACTCCTGGACGTTGGCCTAGCTTCAAGGAAGGCCAAAATGTTCTGGACTTTGGAGCGAGTCAACTGGCGGGAGGAGGCGGCTGGCGTTGGTGCAAGGAAACGGTCGACGACGGCCATCCATGCCGCAGAGGGGGGCACTGGCACCCGCACGGGGACATGCGCTGTCAATGGCGCGACAGAGATATTCGTGTGCACGGGCACCGGCAGGGGCGCGCACGTCAGTGCACGCGCAGGCGCATGCGCTGGCAGGTGCACGGGCACCGGCACGGGCGTGCGCGTCAGTGCACGCACATGCGCATGTGCTAGCAGGTGCACGGGCGCGTGAAAGTCGGCGGGGACCTCGTGGAACCCTGTGGGGTCAAGCTCGGTGACAATGTGCGGCTCCTAGCCCATCAATGCCACGGGGATGGGCGCTGGCGCAGTCGAGGCGGCGGGAGCCGGAACGAGAGCCGGGACAGGCGCGACATCTTCCCGCAAGGCCAGTTCAAGCTCGTCCCAAAGCGCCTTATGTTCTTGAGACTCCGGCTGGGTGTCTTCCTCAGAAAACCGGAAGACTAAGGGCAGACCATCATGATGCGGCATGGCGTACGTTTAGGTCAGGCTAGTTGGAGGTAGACGACAAGAGAATCGGAGAGGAAGAGAGAAGATTGTAGCAGTGCCGGGTAGTGCAGGGTTGATTTTAAACTGCGGGGCCGGCGACATTAAAAGTGGGAGCAGTTGGGACGAAGGTGGGCGACAGAGCCTGGTCAAAGGGCTTGCCTCCCGGTGAGCCTGCACAGCGGTCTGCTCGCACGCCTCCCTGTCAGCAGGTGCAACAGTCTGCTCGCACGCCTCCTGTCGACTCACACGCTTGCTCGTACGACACCTGCCGATGAGAAGCGGGGACTCGTGGCGGCACGTAAACGCCCATGGTTTCAATAGTGAAAACGTTCGCCTTAACATGACAGGTCTTTGTTCCAAAATACCTTGGCTCTTCATTTGTGCAACTTGTCATAAGCAGCTTGTCTCAAATTGAAGAAAAAACTTACGAAGTAATATTTGTGCCATATCACGTGACCATGCTCAGTTTCAAGAATTTATGCTCACTTTTGGATTTTCTGAAATTTAAGATCCAGGATTCGAAACAATATCATAACCTGCATCATGCAATAAATTTCAAGCCGTACATCTGTCATGTTGTATTTCTTAAGAAAGGATTTGGTCAAACATTTTGCTTAGTTAGACTCCAGACAAGTTATATATGCAGAGTAAAAGGATAATCCCTCCGTACCAGTGCATTGCGTGATATATTAACTCAAGTACTAGGCACGAATAAACGGGCTCAATTCTGTGCTCATCCTGGTGTAGTACTAGGCAATGCAGTTGATGGGTGACCTTGACGAGCGGCGACCGAGGGAATTTAATCGTGCTCGGCACGGTAGGTAACGTTGTCTAGTTACTAAAGCATCCCTCCGTTGTTCATCGGTAGTCATTATGGACCGGGGACATGAGGGGAATTTCCTAGGGCTGGAATTCTGGCCGCCAGATATTTCGACTTGAAACGCTGAGGCTCGACTGGTTAGGGTTGCCTAATGGGCATACCACGCACGCCACCGAAGGACACGAGCCCGATTTTTTTTTACTTATTATTATTATTTTAGGATCAACACGAGCCAAGGTCTAGCTGGTACGCCGTTGGATCCTACCATTCGAGAATACGAAAGGAACCTTTTAAATTGCCGAACAAATCTATGTGTATTACAATGCCCATATTTTCCTTGCAAATACTAATCTCAACGTGGTAATCGATTTATGACGAGTTGTTGAATTAGAGTGAGTTTGTGATATAGTGATCTCAACATGGATTTCACATTTCATGGTATCCCTAGTAAGTTTTCCAATGCAAATTCAAATTTAAAAGATGAACAATATGGAGGTGAGAAAACTTTGTATGTATCAAGCATAGACCACACACACACACACACACACACACACACACACACACACACACACAGACACACACACACGAACACAACAACAATCCAATATGTATAGTGCATCTATTTTTCCAAACCATGCATGTATGACACGAATTCAAAAATACTCCTTCTACTCCTAAATATTAGTCTTTTAGAGAGTTCAACAAGTGACTACATACGGAGCAAAATGAGTGAATCTAGACTCTAAAATATGTCTATATACATCCATATGTGCGAGTCCATTTGATATCTCTAAAAAGACTAATATTTAGGAACGAAGGGAGTAAAATGTAAGACATGCATGGTCCTTAGTTCAATATTTAAAATGAACATGAAACTGAAACATGAATATTAAGTCTAGTACTACAGTACATGCAAATGTTGTGTTTAGGCGGAGCTATGATTGTTGGGGGTCAACCCCTCGACCTTTGATAAAATTGTGGAGCTCTGTTTAGGGTTGTTTAGATTATATTTGTCCCCACCCTCCCAACCACCGATTGGTTGTGCACCCCCACCCCTCCTCTCGGGAGAATATCATGTGCCCCCATACCTTAGATGATATATGCCGATACGAGTTGCTTAGAGCTTGTAGATATGAGATATAATAGCTCACCTGATGTGTCTTAATATTTTTACAGGAAACCTTGATGAGTTTGAGAATTGCACACAATTTGTACAAAAACTACTCAGATGCCCTTGGATCCCATATCCAACGAGCTCGAAGCTCGTATCACCGTAGCATTTAAGATGAAGGAGGACATCATATTCTCCTGTATGTAAGAATATCATGTGGTACCACACCTTATATGCTTTGGTGATACAAGCTCTTCGGAGCCGTTGGATTTGTGACCCAACACCTCCTCGGTAGTTCGAATGGTTTTTTGCAGAAAAGCCCCAAAAGAGTTCAGCCACTGCTTACAAGCACAAAGACTGCTCAGATGCCATTGGATCTCAGATCAGACGACCTCGAAGCTCATATCACCATAGCATCCAAGCTGCGATATCACCTTATGTTTTCTCGCACGGGAGAATATGAGGTGCTCCCGCATCATAGATTCTATGGTGATACAAGTTCACTGAGATCTAACGGCCCACAATATGAGGTTTGAATGTTTTTGCAATATACGGCTGAGAGAGTTTGGGAAATGCGCAGAAAGTACAAGTACTACGTGTGTGCCATCTGATCACTGATCATATGACCTACATGCTCATATCACCGTAGCGGGTAATTAAGCTACGGGGAGAACCTAATATGAGCAACGGGGAGCCGTTGGATCGAAGATGCAGCGGCACACACGAGGCCTGAATGTTTTATTTGCAAAAAATCTTTGGAGAGTTTGGAAATTGTGCATAATTACAAAGACTACTCCCAAGCCATTGGATCTCACTTCCAACGGTGTAATAACTGGTATCACCATAGCATCTAAGCTGTAGGGTGGATGTGATATTCTATGCCACTGTCATTTTTGTTCGTAAACTTGCAAAATACGTGTAAGTCGTGCCGTTACTTGTCTAACTGCGCAAAGTGTTTGTTCAAAAAAACCATCCTACACTGAAATATCGGAACAACACATGGGGGTCCTGTCGGTGTCAAAACCGGCGGATCTTGGGTAGGGGGTCCCGAACTGTGCGTCTAAGGCTAATGGTAACAGGAGGCAGGGGACACGATGTTTTACCCAGGTTCGGGCCCTCTCGATGGAGGTAATACCCTACTTCCTGCTTGATTGATCTTGATGATATGAATATTACAAGAGTTGATCTACCACAAGATCATAGAGGCTAAACCCTAGGAGCTAGCCTATAATTATGATTGTTGTTGTCGTATGGACTAAACACTCCAGTTTATATATACATCAGAGGAGGCTAGGGTTACACATAGTCGGTTTACAGAGAAGGAGATCTAATATCCGAATCACCAAGCTTGCCTTCCACACAAAGGAGAGTCCCATCCGGACACGGGACGAAGTCTTGAATCTTGTATCTTCATAGTCCAATAGTCAGGCCAAAGTATATAGTCCGGCTGTCTGGATACCCCCTAATCCAGAACTCCCTTAGTAGCCCCTGAACCAGGCTTCAATGTTGATGAGTCCGGCGCGCAAATTGTCTTCGACATTGCAAGCTGGGTTCCATCTCCGAATACTCCAAGATAAACTTCAAACACATGAATCGTGTCCGGCTCTGCAAAATAAATTCCACATACCATCGTAGAGAGCATAGTATTCCATAAATTGAATCCGCTGACATTTTTTCATAACTTGATACCACATTGTGGCCTGGTCCATATCCGAACCGTTTCTCAAACAGCTACTGTGCATATTGCGAGGCGGTTTTTTGGGCACGTTTTGTCGAAGTAGAGATCGTGTCCCCCTTATCACGGGACTCTCATCAATACGGGTGCGGGTAGCCCAACCATACCGCCAATCGTGGTGAGTGGGGAACAAGCAGGTTCGATCACGCAAGTGGGGAGGCGCAAAGTTTTTATTGCCTCTATAAAGAGATAAGGCCTCCTCTTCTTCACCCAAGCCTTCTCCTTCCGCTCGTCCATTCCCCTCCGCTCGAGCCCTAGCGCCCAAGCGCTTGTCTTCTCCACCAAAAGCAGTTCTCCAAAAATGTCCGGACTCGGAGCAGGAGGCAAGTGGATGGCCTCTACTGTCCAGGAGAAGGATATCAGAAAGCTTTGAGAGGCTGGGTACCTGACCAAGAAAATCGGCCATCGTCTTCCGACGGTGGGACAGATCGTCCCTAATCCGGAGCCTCACGAGAGGGTTGTGTTTCTTCCTCATTTCGTCCGCGGGCTCGGGTTTCCCCTCCACCCATTTGTTCGCGACATCATGTATTATTACGAGATTGATTTTCATGATTTTTCCCCTAATTCTTTCCTCAACATGTCGACGTTTATCGTCGCGTGCGAGGCCTTCCTATGTATTTCGCCACTGAAGGAGTCCTGGATTAGGGGGTGTCCGGATAGCCGAACTATCATCATCGGCCGGACTCCAAGACTATGAAGATGCAAGATTGAAGACTTCGTCCCGTGCCCGGATGGGACTTTCCTTGGCGTGGAAGGCAAGCTTGGCGATACGGATATGTAGATCTCCTACCATTGTAACCGACTCTGTGTAACCCTAGTCCTCTCCGGTGTCTATATAAACCGGATGGCTTTAGTCCGTAGGACGAACAACAATCATACCATAGGCTAGCTTCTAGGGTTTAGCCTCCTTGATCTCGTGGTAGATCTACTCTTGTAACACACATCATCAATATTAATCAAGCAGGACATAGGGTTTTACCTCCATCAAGAGGGCCCGAACCTGGGTAAAACATCGTGTCCCTTGTCTCCTGTTACCATCCGCCTAGATGCGTAGTTCGCGACCCCCTACCCGAGATCCGCCGGTTTTCACACCGACATTGGTGCTTTCATTGAGAGTTCCTATGTGTCATCACCGATAGGCTCGATGGCTTCTTCGATCGTCATCAACGACGCGGTCCAGGGTGAGACCTTCCTCCCCGGACAGATCTTCGTATTCGGCGGCTTTGCACTGCGGGCCAATTCACTTGGCCATCTGGAGCAGATCGAAAGCTATGCCCCTGGCCGTCAGGTCAGATTTGGAAGTTTGAACTTCACGGATCATGTCCCTCATGAAGCCCGTGACTCCGAGGTGCCGGACTCCTTGCCGGACTCCGAGCCTCCCGCGCCCCCTCCAATCGAATCCGATTGGGCGCCGATCATGGAGTTCACCGCAACGGACATCTTTCAACACTCACCTTTCGGCGACATCTTGAGCTCGCTAAAGTATCTCTCGTTATCAGGAGAGCCCTGGCCGGGCTGCGGTCAGGGCGGTTGGGATGCGGACGACGAAGAAATTCAACGCCCACCCACCACCCACTTAGTAGCCACTGTCGACGATCTAACCAACATGCTAGACTTCGACTCCGAAGACATCGACGGTATGGACGACGATGCCGGAGACGACCAAGAACCAGCGCCTATCGGGCACTGGAAAGCCACCCCAACTCACGACGTATACATGGTGGATACACCAAAAGGAAGCGATAATGAGGAACAACGGGACATGGCGAAGGACAACTCCCCCAGCAAACAACCAAAACGGCGACGCAAGCGCCGCCCGAATTCCCGCCTCGATAAAAACGGCACCCATACAGACCCGACCCTAGAGCAGGGCGAAGCAATGGACGGCGAACACACCACCAAGCAATCATCCGAACATGGTGAACTGGACAAGCAACCCATCCCCGGCGAAAACAAGAGCCTAGACGATCTCACGCCGAACACATCACCAGAGCATAAGAACCTTCATAAAAGGCTTGTCGCTACTACAAGAAGTTTGAAGAAGCAAAAGCGGAAGCTCAAAACAGCAGAGGACGCACTCAGAATGAGATGGAGCAAAGTACTCAATACCGCAGATAAATATGACGCTAGTCGCCAGGCAAAGAGTTACCCAAAGCGCAAGCTGTAGCCCGAATTCGACGAGGAGGCCTTAGAGCCCCCGCAGTCAAAAAAGAAAGAGGCCGCCTGGCCGGATAGACGACCAGATGACAGGCTAAGAGCAGCAAGGGGCTCCGCACACAAGCCGGCACACGATCAGCATAAAGATCCTCGGAAAAAGGATGACCCGGTCAGGTCTATCTATGGGCCAAAAAAGAAGACTCCAAGAAGCAACACAACCCGCCGAGCGTTTGAAGACAACGGCACACCTAAATATAGGGGCGCCGCACACCCACTATGTTTCACCGATGAGGTACTGGATCATGAATTTCCAGCGGGATTCAAACCCGTAAACATAGAGGCATATGACGGAGCAACAGACCCCAGAGTCTGGATTGAGGATTATATCCTACACATACATATGGCCAGAGGAGACGATCTCCATGCCATAAAATACCTACCCCTCAAGCTCAAAGGGTCAGCTCGGCATTGGCTCAAAAGCCTACCAGAAAATACCATTGGAAGTTGGGAAGAGCTCGAGGATGCGTTTCGAGCAAATTTTCAAGGGACTTATGTCCGCCCTCCGGATGCAGACGATTTAAGTCACATAACTCAACAGCCCGGAGAGTCAGCACGCAAATTCTGGAACGGGTTCCTCACCAAAAAGAACCAAATAGTCGACTGTCCGGACGCCGAAGCCTTAGCAGCCTTTAAGCACAATGTTCGATACGAATGGCTCGCCAGACACCTCGGCCAGGAAAAACCAAGAACAATGGCCGCACTAACAAGCCTCATGACCCGCTTTTGCACGGGGGAAGACAGCTAGCTGGCTAGATCCAGCACCAGCAACCCGAGTACATCCGAAGTCAGGGATGGAAATGGGAAATCACGACACAGAAAAGATCAGCACCGAAATAAGGAAGATGACCCAAATGGCATGGCGGTCAACGCCGGATTCAAAAGCTCTCGGCCGAATAATAAAACACTGCCCCTCAAGGACAACAGCGACGAGCTATCCAACCTAAACAAAATTCTGGATAGGCTATGTCAAATACATAGTACCTCCGGGAAGCCTGCAAACCATACCCACAGAGATTGTTGGGTCTTCAAACAGTCCGGCCGACTTAACGCCGAACGCAAGGGGCTCGACACACCAAGCGAAGATGGCGACGAACCCCACAAGCAGCACGCCAGAAAACAGAAGACTTTCCCACTAGAAGTCAAAACAGTGAACTCACTTCATGTGATAACATGAAAACACAGTGCGACACCTGCCATACCAGGACACCATCCGCACAATGGGGATAGACCCTACCAAAATTCGTCGTAGCAGCACTTCCTTCAAAGGAGTGATGCCAGGCCTTTAAGCCAATTGAACAGGCTCTGTACCACTAGAGGTTGTGTTCGGTTCATCCGACAACCTCCGTCGCGAAAATCTCACTCTCCATATCGCCCCATTTCACAGTGGCCCTCAAGCACTACTGGGACGCGAAGCTTTCGCCCGCTTTAATGCAATAACACATTAAGCGTCTCTTACGCTTAAAATGCCCGGTCCACGCGGCATAATCTCATTAAAGAGTAACTCTGAGTGTTCCTCGACCACGGAGAACATGAGGCCGCCTTGACAGCCACACACTAATCCGACCTTGCAGGTCAAAGCCCCTAAAAACAGGTCATTCAGACCTCAGACATGGTTAGGCGAGTCCGGCGTAAATAAACAAGGGGCTTCCCAGCCGCATACCCCTTTACAAGGGGCTGCGCGTATAAATGATGAGAGCCAATAAAGCTCAACTTTATTCATCTTCCAGATTATACCTTATTTTAAATACAATTTTTGCACGATATTTCTTCCAAACTAAGTCCTTCTCTTTTACAGATGAAGCATGTGCTACACCCGGCCAGGATACAGCACAACGGAGACACAGGCGCAGACGTGCAGCAGGGACCCGTTGCAAGGATTCTTTTCAGATTAAGACCCTGCGTAAACCTTTCTTACTGTCTCTTGTTGATACACATCCCTCGGTTTTCTACCATAACCGAGGAGGAGGCTGGCATTTTGGCATCGGCCGCGTCAGAAGTTCCCGCTTGTACCTGGACACTAGGGGCTTAGGGCATTGTTCTGCCCGGTATCATAAAGACCGAACACCTCAGGGAGTGTTCGGCGTCTCGAGTTAGGCCTTATATGCACCAGCTCCGAATCATGTCTTTGGTCAAATGTTGGGTTTGCCCGGCTCCTGTGTTTTGCTGCCTTACGTTCCGCTCCATCGGCTAACGCGGCACCAGGAGAACTACTGCGATTGTGCCCCGGTTCGGCCGGGCGAGCACCTCAGTAGAGAAAGCCGAAAACTGACTGTCATGATATAGCGAGAGACTGGTCAACCACTCGATCGACTATTGGAATGTTTAGAATTCCTCCGCTTTGACGAAGGACCGCTTCCCGGTCAGGCACATACGCGCCCCGAGTTCGGAGAGCGCGGTGCCTCTAGGGGCTATATAGTAGCCCCACCATCGAGCTCCTATGGCTAAGTGAAAGTGATAAAGCATTATAGTCCGGTTGCCTAGTTTGCTATGCTATCACCTCCTTCAAAGGACCAAGACGTTGGATTAAGTGTGAAAAAGCGCTTTTCTTTTTGCAAACACCCCCGCACCATGTGCGTGGGGGCTGAAGCCAAAGACTGCAACTTTCAGGTTATTCATACATATACGGCCGCACAGGAGATAGTTCAATACTTGAACGCACAAGTATAAAAAGCCGTTGCATTATAAACATGATCTCAGAAATCATACATGTCATTTAAACATAACATCTTTCGAGCACTGCGACTCTATTAAACGAGCGCCCTGCAGGACTTCCTCAAAATAGTGCTCGGCGGGTAATCGGCTTTTGTCCGAACCCCGGGATGCAACAGCGGTGGCATCCATCTCCGCCCAGTATGTTTTCACATGGGCGAGAGCCATCCGTGCACCTTCTATGCATGCCGACCGCTTCATCGCCTTGATATGCGGCACCGCCCCAAGGAATTGCTGCAACAAGCCAAAATAACTCTTCGGCTTGGGCCTTTCCGGCCACAGATGAGCGACCACATCCGTCATGGCAAGTCCGGACAATCTATTCAGCTCAGCCCACTCAGCCAGCCGATCAGTCAACGGAAGTGGACGCTCCGGACTATGGAATTGAGACCAGTAAAGCTCTTCCATTTCGTGATCCTTCTGGCTTCGGAAGTGCACGACTGCGTCCGCCGCACTCGCCGCCAAATCCAGATAAGGATCCTCCGCACCACACAACTGGCCCAGCTGAGCATACTTCGGATCCGTGAACTTCCTACGCAGAAGAAAGGGCTTTCCAGCCGCAATGTCTCCGGCTTGACGCAGTTCCTCCTTCATAGCCCGCATCTCACTCCGGGCATCCTTGACTTCGGCGGCGGCCTTCTTCAGGCCCTCTTGCTCCACTCGGCGTTCTCCTTCAAGAACCTCACAACGGTCGGTAGCATCTTTTAATTTCAAGGCCATTCCGGCCATCTCTTCCCTGCTTCGGCAGTGAGCAGCCTTTTCGGCTTTTAGCTCTTCCGCTGCCTTCGAGGCAGCCGCATCACTTTTCCTGGCTTGCTCCTTGGCTCGAGCAAGCTCTGCTCGAAGGTCTTCCACAGCAGCGGCACCATCTGCATCAAGCATACAAATTGTAAGGAATGGGCGTCAGCTCCCTTACTAGGCGACCGCGGAGCAACCACCTACCTTGTGAATCATCAAGTCGTTTATTGACCAGCGCGATGTCCGCATCCGCAACATCGAGTTGCCTCTTCAGCTCGGCAACTCCATCAGTCCGGCTGGCCACCGAATGTTTCGCCACCTGCATAGGAAAGGCGACATTCTATTACTGAGATTATGATCCTTGGCACGCTGTCGCTTTCGACAGCATACCAAGTCTCAGGGGCTACTATCTATACAGGGCGCACTCCATGTGCAAAACTGTCAAAAGGTATGTCATTTTTTGCGTACCTCAAACCCCGTCAGCAAATTTCCGACGGCCTCATACAACCCGCTTTCGGCGGATGAGATCCTCTCAATTACCATACTCATTAATGTGCGGTGATCTTCCGAGATAGACGCCCTCTTGAGCAAATCCTGCAGCTCCACCGGCCGTACTCCAATGGGTGCCGGACTCTCCGGCCCCGCCGGACTCGGGGAGACCCTCCGTGACGACACCTCAGGGTTGTCCGCCCCGCCCGACGGGGCGGCAGATGGAGGCGTCTCGCTCTCCATCATCTCCGGACGAAGGTCCCCCGAAGTTGAGCTCTGCTGAGATGGGCTGAGATCCGAACTACAAGGTGAAAACTTCGGTTACCTTTGGAAATAATATAGGGGCGTTCCCTATTACAAAATTCCCCCTTTTTTACTTACGGCTCGCTGGAGGGCTGATTCCTATGGGGAGACTGTGCGGCCGGGGCTCTTCCCGCACAGGACCTTCCGGTGCAGATTTCTTTCCCCGCTTTGAGGCCTTGGCCTCCGGGTCTTCGGAAGCGGTCCTCTTCTCCCCCCTGGAAGGAGGGACTCTCGATTCCCCCCTTACTGAAAGCCTCCTTGGCAGAGGTGGTAGTTTCCCTGTGCCCCCCTTCGCTCTCCTCCGAAGGCGCAAACTCCAACATTTTGACTAACACGGGATCCGGCGTGGTCTCAGGGAGGGGGGCCGGACACCGTATCAGTTTTGCTTGCGCTATCCACTCCTGTCCAAGGGATAGCTGGTTAAAAGGCAAACCCATGATAAATAAATGGACAATATGTCCGGACACAGGGCTACTTACTTGAGTATCCGGGCGATTGCAGCTTAGGCCGGCGTCCTCGGTCAAGTCCGGACGCATCTCTTGCGATCCGAAGAACAGTTTGTACATCTCCGCGGGTGTCAAACCCATGAAGTGTTGGAGAGCTCGTGGCCCCTCCGGATTAAATTCCCACAGGCGGAGGGGGCGACGTTTGCAGGGCAGAAGGCGCCGGATCAGCATAACCTGTGCCACTACGACCAGATTAATCTCCCTTTCTTGGAGGCCTCGAATCCGGTCCTGCAACAGGGGTACGTCTTTGGACGGCCCCCAGTTAAGCCCCTTGTTGACCCATGACGTCAGCCGTTGTGGAGGGCCCGAGCGGAAGACGGGCGGCGGCTTCTGCCTGCTGCCCCTTGGAGCGGTGATATAGAACCACTCCTGTTGCCACGAGCCGAGCTCCTCCTGAAAAGAGCCCTCGGGCCATGGAGCATCGGCCCTCTTGCTTATAACCGCCCCGCCGCACTCTGCCTGACGCCCCTCAATCATCTTCGGCTCCACGTTGAAGGTTTTGAGCCACAAGCCGAAGTGAGGGGTAGTGCGGAGGAAGGCTTCGCAGACGACAATGAATGATGAGATGTGGAGGATGGACTCCGGAGCCAAGTCATGGAATTCCAGCCCATAGTAAAACATGAGCCCCCTCACGAAGGGATCCATCGGGAAGCCTAAATCCCCGACGGAGGTGAGACACGAACACGACGCTCTCGCCGGGCTCGGGAGTAGGAATAACTTGCCCTCGGGCAGGCAACCTATGCGAAATCTCATAGGTCAAGTACCTGGCGTCTCTCAGCTTTAGCATGTCTTCTTTCGTGACGGAAGAGGGAATCCACCGGCCTCGTAGGTCGGAGCCGGACATTGTCGAAGGTCGAAGGTACCTGAATCTGGAGCCCTGGGTGTTGGAACTCAGGAGCGAGGGGCGGATTCGATTGAGGATTGAAGAAAAAGAACAGGCCTTGGTCTCATTATAAAGAGGAAGAATACCAAGAGCCGTCCCTGTGACCGTTTAGAACCCGCCTTCGATGGAGGGGGCGTGGCAACGGGCGCGGTTGGGTTACCCGCGTCCGTATTTATGAGAATCCCGGAATAAGGGGAACACGATCTCTGCCTCGACAAGACGTGCCAAGGAAACCGCTTCGCTAAACACGCTGAGGTGGCACAATAAAAACGATTCAAGTAAAGGCTTGGTAGTGGTGTGACGTCACGCCACCAAATACGTTAGCAGATTGAACTTGTGTAATATTATTCTCTCTACGGTGGTATGTGGAATTTATTTTGCAGAGCCGGACACTATCCTGGTGTTCACAATCTTCTATAAATTATTCGGAGGAGGAACCCGCCTTGCAATGCCGAAGACAATATGCGCGCCGGACTCGTCGTCATTGAAGCCTGGTTCAGGGGCTACTGAGGGAGTCCTGGACTAGGGGGTGTCCGGATAGCCGAACTATCATCATCGGCCGGACTCCAAGACTATGAAGATACAAGATTGAAGACTTCGTCCCGTGTCCGGATGGGACTTTCCTTGGCGTGGAAGGCAAGCTTGGCGATACGGATATGTACATCTCCTACCATTGTAACCGACTCTGTGTAACCCTAGCCCTCTCCGGTGTCTATATAAACCGGATGGCTTTAGTCCGTAGGACGAACAACAATCATACCATAGGCTAGCTTCTAGGGTTTAGCCTCCTTGATCTCGTGGTAGATCTACTCTTGTAACACACATCATCAATATTAATCAAGCAGGACGTAGGGTTTTACCTCCATCAAGAGGGCCCGAACCTGGGTAAAACATCGTGTCCCTTGTCTCCTGTTACCATGCGCCTAGACGCACAGTTCGGGACCCCCTACCCGAGATCCGCCGGTTTTGACACCGACAGCCACACTTCGGCTTATGGCTGAAGATCTTCAATGTGAAGCCCAAGGTGGTGAACAGCGAGCACGCCGAGTGTGGGGGCTCCATGGTGAGCAAGATGCCCAAGGTCACATGGCTGACAGGCACCTTCAATGATTCTGTCAAGGAGTGGTAGCAGCAGTGGTTCTACATCACTGAGCCGCGCGGCAAAAAGTGGGCCGCTGCTCCCGAATTCAGATCCGGAGCCCCCCTGCGGCTTACGTCCTGGCCCAAGAAGGGCCTGAATTGGTCCTCATCCAACGAGTTGTCGGTGCTCCAAACGCGCGTCCAGGGCATGGTAGATAAGGACATCAAACTCGTCAATGTAGTCCATGTAATGTTAGTTCGCCTGGTTCTTCCTTGCCAACACCGGACCTGTAATTTGTGGGAATATGATCCGGCCGAGCACCAGACCCTGTGGGAGCTCTATGGCTCCTCACACGAGGATATCTGGAAGGTACTCTTCAAGTCCGGCAAACCGTGGCCGGACTCCGCCGAGGACCGCGGGTATCAACTGTCCCGCCCTGCAAGTCCGGTAAGTTATCGCTATGTTTTGTACATCCATGTTTAGCTGGCATATCCCGAGGAAGACGCTTTATCATGCTTTCCACAATCACCCTAGGAATGGACGTAGAAGGCAGATCGGATACATTGTCCGGCCCTACTGCCAGAAGAACCGGCAGGTCCACTTCTGACGAAGATGCTGGTCCCAGCGCCTTACATTGCGCCAAAGAAAGAGGCCTTCAAGGAGGCCAAGGAGACCCAAAGCGTCCTTCATTGCCGCGGTGCTTCGGACACAAAATCCGAAGACTCCAACGCCCATCCTTCCTCCGAAGATGATGATGAGGAGGAAGAAGACGAGTCCTCCATGGGGGGAGGAAAGAAAAGGACGACCTCCTCATCCTTGGAGGCCGAATCACCAAAGAGGGGAAAATATCCCCTTCCAGAGGCGTCCACTACGGCTACCAATAGCAGCCAGAGTGGGATCCCAGGGCCCATCCCCTGGTAAAATCGTGAGTACACAAAATCCGAACACGCCTACGCGTCCAGGATCACTAAGGTGTAATATTTTAACTTGCGCCACACTTTGTGTAGCTCGGCAAAGTCTCGCGCCGAACAGTCCTCATCGGAGGATTCGCTGAGCTCAGATGCCCTAGAGAGCGAGACACCTCCGGAGGCCCCTTCTCCGAAGCCTGGGCGTGACACCGAGGTGTCGTCCTAGAAGGATCCAGACCAGGGAGGGCACACCTCTGGGGCCGGATACACGGGAGCAACGGTTCCCATGAGCGTCGACGGCGGGGGCGATCTTAGATTTGGCCCGCAGCCGGACACGGTCCCGGAGACCTTTAAGGATCCGGGATCAGGCAGGCAGCCCCCCTTGACTGAAGGAGGTGAGCCTGTGCTGCCGGCAACCTCTGTCCAACTGAAGGTGCAGGGCAGCTTATCGACAACGCTAAAGAGTGCTTCCATCGTCGATGAACATCGCGCCCTTATGGGTGCAGTGATTGAAAAGATTCTGTACGCTGAGAGCAGACTAAATTAGTCCTACATCAGCCTTATAAAAGGCTTTGAGGTATGTTTTAGGAACTTTTGAATATTGTCATAGCATGGATAGTAGCCCCCGATGCACTGTCCGGTGAAAAGAGAGAACCGGACAGGGGATCAAATTTCCGCTTCGCAGGAGACTCAGTTGATGACATACTGCGGAAGTGTCCAGACTGAAGTAGAGTCTGGAGCGGGCCGAAGAAGAACTTGGCCGAGTGAAGAAGCAGTTGGAGGATAAGCAAGGTATGTCGAAACCTTGATAAGTTTAGCACTAAGGAGTAGTTGTGCCTGATGAAATTATTTGTATTGTGTACTCTAGGGGCAGGTGCCGAAATTGAGGCGCTTAAAAAGGCTGTGGCTGAAGCCGACAAGAAGGCCACCGGGGAGCAGGCTCTTCGCGAGAAGCACGAGGCCAGGGTCATTGAAGCTGAACGAGAGCTCCAGGAGGCCGTGAAGAAAAGCGAGACTTTGGAGCAGAGTCTATCAGGGAAAGAATCTGAACTCTCCCAAGCTCTCCAAGCTGCAAATGATGCTCGGGAGGAAGCCCAAGGTGCTTCGAAGGACATTCATGAGGCGAGGAGGATTGCGGCTTGTAAGGCTTTTTCTTATTCAAAGCGATTTTGATGTAGTAACAGGAGATATCCAAAGTGACAAATTGAATTCTTATTTCTCCAGGGGCGTTTGCGGACCTGCCATGCAACATATCTGATGCTTCTCAATTCTACCGAGCTGAGGAGAAGAAGACTGCAGAAAAGCATTTCTGGTCACAATATTTGGTGCCGAATTATCTAGTGCCATTTGTCGATCAGCTGAAGCAGCTGATTGAACTGCACCAGGCGGCCAAACTAGCCATGAAGGACTTAGTTATTCGGCTATGGCCCGTCGAGCCAATTCCAATCAGTTACTTTGGGCTCGTGAAGCGGATTGTGGGTGCTTGTCCTCGGCTCAAAGTCATTAAGCGGTCGGTCTGTATAGAAGGTGCACGAATGGCATTTGCCCGTGCAAAAGTGCATTGGGGGAAGCTTGATGCTGAAAAGTTGATGACCGAGGGACTGCCGGAGGGTAAGGAGCACCGCAAGCCCGAATTATATTATGATGGTGTCCTGAAAGGAGCCCGCCTTGTGGCGGAGCAATGTACCAAAGATATTATATTTCCCTGAAGACAGTCATGTTGTCCTTTGTAATGCGGGACACTGGCACTTTTATTATGTTTTGCCTGTTATATAAAAGTTTTTCATCCTGTGCGGCCGTTTGATATATATGAATCCTGAGAGTTGGCCAGTCATCGGCTTTTGCCCCCACGTAGAAAGTACGGGGGTGTTCGGGATAACCCTGAACACTCTTTATCCCATTTTTGGGTCCTTGAAGGAGGTGTTCAGCATAGCGAACCAGGCAATCAAACTATAGGGCTTTATCACTCTCACTTAGCCATAGGAATTCGAGTATGGTAGGCGTAGCCCCTGGTGTTCGGAAGACCGCACGAGGGGCTCTAACAGCGCCTGATCGGAAGACCGATCTGTCGCACTCTGCATTTGTTATGGCATTATGCGAGATAAATCTTTAAGGAGTTTACAACCTCTCGAACAGCTGACCAGCTCTCGCCGTATCATGACAGTCAGTTATCAGCTTTCTCTACTGAGGTGCTCGTCCGGAAGAACCGGGACACAATCGGAGTAGTTCACCCAGCGCTACCTTAGCCGATAGAACGGAACGTAAGGTACCAAAACATGGGAGCCGAGCAAACCCAACTAATGACCCAAGACATGATTCGGAGCTGATGCATATAATGCTATAAGTTCGGGGTGCCGGGCGACCGAGAAGGTGGCCGGACTTTGTTGCCGTATTATGGGTACAATGAAGCCCCTGGCGTATTAGGGCGTGACACGATGTGCGGATGCCGCTATGGCAAAAAGGGTGTCGATGAGGAATGGCAGCCAGTAAGTGTCATATAAATCTATATGTTGTAGTCGATCGACACGTCTATGCGTATGAGTACGGTTTATACTTAAAAAGAGGAATGATGGCGGAACCTGTTAAGACCGGGCGGGAGGAAGCTGTGTGCGGATCCGAAGCGTATTCGGATTGTCTTCTTGTGGAATATTTATATATTCCCTCTTTGCGCATCCGAGCTGATTCCATGTCGCCAGTCCTGTTCTGCGTAAAAGTAAGCCGTGCTGCTTCAGTGGCGGTATACTTTCTGGTGCCTGGGTGGAGTTCGGCCTTGCCCGTAATTGAGACTATGTCACATGGGATTGGCATTTTAAGCTTGCCATACGCACGGTGTGGTACCGCGTTGAATCAAGCCAACGCGGTTCTCCCCGGGAGTACGTAATAGTTACTGTATGGGGGGAAATGTCGAAGACTGACTCTTCAGTATGGTGATTGTTTGGTGATCCGAGGACAACTTCCACGGTGGTGGGCTTGTAAAACTCACCTATGCACCTGGTATGACATCTTTAGAAGATGTTTTTAGCGGGCTTGATCCTCGAGCGATCAATACCTATCTGGCGCACTGTGTCCTGGTTCAGCAAGTTTGGGCTGTTGTCCCTGCCAATAGGGGCTCGTATGTGGTGGAACCCGCCAACTATTGGGTCGAGAATAAGTGCAACTGAATTGCCATGGTTGAAAATTGGCTGGACAGTCTGTATGATCGAAAATGATCGGCTGTATTTTTGTACCCTGGGGTGACTTGTTTTGTTGAGTTTTCGTCCCGAAGAGTACGCATTCTTTTGTTGAGACCCCTTCTTATTGTTTCCGGCACGTGACCGGCCGGCTTGTTTGAAGATCCGCCGTTCTCTATTGGTATGTTTGGCTGCCGTTCCTGGGGTACCATGAATTTGGCATGGGCGGTCAAGTATGCGGTCCAGGCCGGATGGGCCCGATTTGTTCTTTTTCCGCTGACCGAACTAGGAGCCACGGAATCCGACATCGCTGCCGTGTCTTGGGCATCATCATTGTTCTTGTGACACTTGTGTTTAGTGCGTCGAGGTTTATGGATGCTGTCTCGCAGGTCCTGCGTGTTGCCCCGGGCCGTAATGTATTGGCGTCGGGGTGTGGGCTTATATTTGGGCTGATGTGTTGTTTTATCTCGGCCACGAAGTGGCCGGTCAGCCTCGTCCTATGCTGGTAGTGTGGTCTTTTGGACCTCCCCCTTGAGTTGAGGTAGCAATTTGTGCTTTGGGTAACCTTTGGTGGGGCGCTCGAGTCCGTATTCCTCGGCTGCCAGGACCTCAGTCCATCTATCTATGAGTAGATCTTGGTCAGCTTGGAGCTACTGCTGCTTCTTTCTCAGGCTTCTTGCAGCGGCTATAAGCCGGCGCTTGAAGCGCTCCTGCTCTACGGGATCCTCAGACACGCCAAATTCATCATCACCGAGGCTCATCTCGTCTTCGGAGGGAGGCATATAGTTGTCATCCTCCAAGTATCCGTCCGTCACCTGTTCATCTGGGGTAACCTGCCCGTCTTCCTGTTCGGCCTGCTCGAAGGTAGGCTGATCGGGATTGTATTCATCTTCGGCACCATCCGAATTGTTTTCGTCTCCTGTGCCGTTATTGCTATGGCAGGGCTTAGAGCAGCGCCGATGATGCCCATACTTTGATTTCTTCCCTAAGGGGTTATCCTCCATTGCCTCATCGCCATTGTTTTCTTTGGGAGTGTCCACCATATATATATATATATATATATATATATCATATGAGGAGGTGGCTGTCCAGCGCCCTGTGGGCGGTGGTTCCTGTTCTTCTCCTGCATCGTCGTCCATACCATCGATGTCTTTGGAGTCGAAGTCAAGCACGTCGGTCAAATCATCGATAGTGGCAATGAAGTGGGTGGTGGGTGGGTAACGAATTTCTCCGTCGCCTGCTTCCCACTCGAGCCGGACATAGTTCAGCCAAGGGTCTCCTGAAAAATAGAGAGACTTTAAAGAGTTTAGCACGTCACCAAAGGGTGAGCGCTGAAAGATATCCGCGGCAGTGAACTCCATGATCGGTTCCCAATCGGTTTTGACGGGCACGGACACACGCGGTTCGGAACCCAAGGCCGAAAACGAGTCCAGGGGTCCGGTGACACCGATTTCTTTAGAGGTGGAGTCTGTGTTCGGCTCCAACGCCGATGAGTATGCGGCCTCCATGGCGGGGTCCATCCGCCCGTCCTCGGACGACGCGATCTGCCCTGGATTTGGGTCCGGGACTGCTGTAGGTGCGATATCCCGAATACTGTCCGACAGCAGATCTAAGTCATGCTCGTCGCGACCGTTTGGCGCTCCTGACGTAGGCCCGAATCCGTCGAAGATCAAGTCTCCGCGGATGTCGGTCGTGTAATTCAAGTTTCCAAACCTGACCTGCCGGCTAGGGGAGTAGCTATCGATCTGCTCCAGATGGCCAAGCGAATTGGCCCGCAGTGCGAAGCCGCCGAACATGAAGATCTGTCCAGGGAGAAAAATCTCACCCTGGACCGCGTTGTTGTTGATGATTGAAGGAGCCATCGAGCCTTACAGCGACGGCACAGAGGAACTCTCAATGAAAGCACCAATGTCGGTGTCAAAACCGGCGGATCTCGGGTAGGGGGTCCCAAACTGTGTGTCTAAGGCTAATGGTAATAGGAGGCAGGGGACACAATGTTTTACCCAGGTTCGGGCCCTCTCAATGGAGGTAATACCCTACTTCCTGCTTGATTGATCTTGATGATATGAGTATTACAAGAGTTGATCTACCACGAGATCATAGAGGCTAAACCCTAGGAGCTAGCCTATGATTATGATTGTTGTTGTCCTACAGACTAAACCCTCCGGTTTATATAGACACCGGAGGAGGCTAGGGTTACACATAGTCGGTTTACAGAGAAGGAGATCTAACATCCGAATCGCCAAGCTTGCCTTCCACGCAAAGGAGAGTCCCATCCGGACACGGGACGAAGTCTTGAATCTTGTATCTTCATAGTCCAATAGTCCGACCAAAGTATATAGTCCGGCTGTCCGGATACCCCCTAATCCAGAACTCCCTCAGGTCCCACTTGTCATTAATCAAATTTGGACCTAAAACTTACAAATCTGAAATACGAGAATTGAACTGGCAACCTGGACTACAAAGCGTAAGTCGATAGCCTGAAGCAACAACGATTGTTGGCTTTGTCCCATAACTTGATTTTATACAGTATTACGTTGAGTAGAGTAGAGGGAGTGCCGCGTCAACACGTGCATGACCGTTGACTCACTTACTGGTGGGTCCCAGGTCTGCGATCTCAATCTCTCTTCTCTCCATCATCTAACCTTTGCACGGGCACACACGAAGAGCGGCGCTAGCTTGCTGTGGTCTTATTACAACTAAAAAAAGCTTGGAAAATAGAAGAATCACCTAGAACAAGAGTCGTTGTGGCTGGTCGAGACTGAGCTAACCACATCTACCCTCCGTGCCACGTTTGCATGATGAAGCTGTGTGGCTAGTGGGGTGTTTTCAGCCGACTGGCTGGGTCCCGAGGTCGAACCATAGGTACTACGTCTGATACAGTATATTTTCACACACATTTTTACTCCGTGCCGAGACGTGGCACACCATACCGCGCGGTTTCGGGGTCCTCCCGGGTGGTGCACCCATATATTCTTCCTGATGTGGGACGCCCTACCGCGCATTTTCTAGGTCCTCCTCGGTCGTAACGCCGAAGCAAGTAAATGAGTCGTCAAATCACGAAAGACCACCTTTCTGGCCGAGTACATCAGTGAAGCACGGTGGCTAGCTAGTTGGGCTAGTTCGACCGATTAGCTAGGCCGCCGCCACATTTGTTTTTTCACCCCTTTTTTTATCTACTTGCCGGCAGGTAAATTTAAATATCCACCGCGCTGTTGCTCTGGTGTTCGGGTGCGGCAATATTTTTAATTTTTTGATTGACGGGAGCAGGCGCGACAGGATTTTTAATTTATTGATTGACGGGAGCAGGCACGGCAGCAATTAGTCGAGATGACTCCGCTTGTAAAACCCACTGCTCTGTGATGTGAGAAGTCACCGACTGGTGTTTTACTATGGTGAAAACCAAAAGATTCCCCGCTCCTCGGCTGGATCCCTCCGCCTTCCTGTAGATTGCATTGCCTTTCAGCCGTTTCGCCCCCTTTGCTTCCTCTCCCCATTGCTTCTACCTGGTGCCATGGCGGCGCAGTAGATCACGGAGTCCGAGGTGAGGCGCCTGACACAGGAGCTCCATGCCAAGGATGCGGAGCTCAGGGCCAAGGACATGGAGCTCCGTGAGCTCAAGGAGGAGAGGAGTTCACGGAGCTTCAAAAGCGACAGGCGTCCACCACAAAGATGCTTGAGGCGTCGGCGGCGTTGCTCCAGAAAGCAGGAGATACGATACGACGTCAGGGGAGCCGGCTGGATCGGCTCAGCCACTTGCTGAACCAAGTTGCCACGCACGTGTTACGGCTGCGCGATGCCTACCATCGTGTCAGCGCGATGATGCCGGCAGTCGGGCTAAACCCGTTCGACCACCAAGTCAACTTCAATGAGCTGCGGCTTCCTGACCTGGTCTCCTTCTTCACCTATATCTCCGAGGAGCTGAGCCGTCTCCGCGCGATGGTTGGGGCTGAGCTGGACAAGGAGGGGTTGCGGGCTGCCGTCGCCGTTGCTGGGCGAATCCTTTCAGGGCTCCGTCACCGGAATCCATTCGTACCATTGGACGCCGTCTTTGACGAGCTGGCTCCCGTCGACCGAGAGTGGGCTCTACGGGTGGTTGCACCCTGCATCACCAACATCACGCACCTCGAGAAGCAAAGGGACTTTGGTGGTATTTAGGCGCCCTCTGCATGGGCATGTCCATGTCTCGGCGCAACATGACTGTTGGATCAAACTTAGACAGTGCAGATGAGTCACTGTAGCACAAAGAGTGTGGGTGTGTTTGGTTGCATTCTCATCTCAATATAGTTGTTTACTCTTTGTGTATTTTTGGTAACCTACTAGTGTGGACTCATGGACCCTTCATGCACTCTGCCAAACACCCAAAAGTGGGTCGAGAAAGGAACTTTTGCTCCCATCCTGTGCGCCCTTAATACACCCTGCCTAACACTATTCGTGCTTCATATGGTTCATGTTTCATGGAGTACTGTAGCACCGTACTCTCCGTGCGCTGTAGACCTAGTTCTGTTAAAATTGATCTCACCATTCATTCTCGACCGGGCAGTCGAAAAAGCAGTACATATAGGAGTAGTTGACATGCGCACAACATCATTTGTTATCATCATATCTTACTACACTAGCAACAAGATTGTGTAGTACTGACGTATGAACCACTGCACATGCCTAGTAGTAGGAGCACTGTGTATGTTCAAGTGGCTGCCGTGTTTCGCACTCCTCCATCCTAAGAGTGGAAACACTTGCGGTAATCATTTTTTTCTCTTTGAAAAATAGTGGACATGCTCTACCGTGCGGATCCTCCTCCAGCCATGCACTAAATTACTCACTTTCGCCGACGTGTGGGACAGCCAGCACCTAGGTCCACTAGCCATGCACTAAATTACTCTGTAGTAGAGTGACGGTAGACTACCCCGATCAAAGCGCCACAGTAATGCCCAATGACCGTCAAATCACAAAACCCCCTCCTTTCTAGCAGTAAGTTGGACGGACGAAGCAACCATCATTTCACTCTTCTCTCTCAGCTTCCTCTCTTGAAGAAAACCCCCACTCGCTTCGCTTCTCCCTCATCTCGTTCCTCCTTTCACTCTTCTCTCTCAGCTTCCTCTCTTGGATGGACGCTGGAGGACCAGCCAACATGATATCTATGGTCTGGCCAAAACCGTCGAGGCTCATGGTACGAAGAAGCGCAAGCACCCCGCCAAGACTACCGCAGACAAGCTCAAAGCCATCGCCCTATCCAAGCCCCCCTCTCCGGGATCCCTCATTAAGCAAGTCCAGGTAATGTCTCTTGTTGACGATCTTTTTCTCGATCTTGATCGTGTTTTTTCATCTAACACGCAGTACTAGTACTGGTAGTACAACTTTCTGGGTGATCTTGCATGTGATTTTAGTGTGCCAAATGATGGTTCTAAATTCCTCTTTTAACCAAAACATGCGAGAGGTTGACACTGATTTCTTATAGATTACTTTCAACTACTCCCTCTGTCCCAAATTTCTTGTCTTAGATTTGTCTAGATACAGATGTATCTAATATTAAAATGTGACTTGATACATCCGTATATAGACAAATCTAAGACAAGAATTTTGGGACGGAGGGAGTACTTTATGAACATCAGTGCTACCTTTGAAGAGGGTATATTTGCCTCAGTAACATCTATTATTGATATTGCAAGTAATCCCTCTGCTCTCATGCCTTTGAAGACATGTTCTAGTGTCTTTGTTCACTCATTTCTGCGCGTATATGTAGTCATATATGGAGTATAATATCGAAAATCATCTTATATTTCTGAACGGAGGTAGTAGTAAAATATGGTTTCTGTTTGAATTAGAACCAGGTCCATGGTGGAGATGAAGTTCTCAAAGTCATGCCGTGTGAACTGGAAGACCTGGGGATGAGTTCTACTGCTAAACTATCCAGCTGCTGTGCCCTTGTCGCCACGTGTCCTGAACTAGTGTTTTCCTGTAGCATTATTGTCAGGCATGTTCTCGAGACTGTACTTGACCACAATAATTTCCTGGTTGTGCCTTTGATTATGAAGGGTGTGGTTCTTGTAAAGCTTCCCAACAAATCTGATGCGGCCTGTCTTCATCATCATGTTTATGAGTGGAAAGACCACTCTGTTAGGTTCTCCAAGGTTGACGAGATGGTGATGGTGCATGTAGACATCTCTCACGAAGTCCATGGCCTAGTCAGTTATGCGGGGTTCATCCCGTAGGTCGGTGGCAAGAAATAGTGTGCAGAGTTTAATTAGTGCAACTTTGCTTGTCTGTAGTAAGTACTATTGTTCAGTACTTGATTTGTGTTTGTGAACCCTGTATTGTTTATTAGTATTGCCGCTTTTGGTGTGTGGTCAGTCCTGAGAACGGTCTATGTTAATGTCTGTCCACTCAATTCAGTCTATATATTTTGAAGTATCCAGGTCATCTTTTTTGTGAGGACGGTTTATCCATTATGGTTACACTCCAATATCTGTATGCATTGTAGGGTTTATCGCACCCACCAGGATTTCCAGTCCCATGGATGTTCGGTCCATACGATTTGTCACGACCTTTGGACTGTCCTGCTTGTGGGAGTAGGTGGGGCCCCTGCATGCCACCTGTAGTTGGACGATCAATCTTCTGCTTAGTACTTCAACATAGTGATTTCCTGGTAAGGATTCACTCGTGTCACATCAAGTAAATCTTATTGATTTACTGTCTAAATCTTATTGATTTAATGTCATGTTTCCTTTCTTTTCCTGCAATTTTATGATGCAGGTTTTGCCTTGTGACATTCATCACAGAATAAACCGTTTGGTTTGCTCTACGATGGCTATTTTTGCAGGTTTCACTTCTTATGTCGTGTCAGGAACGAAGGCACTGTCCATCACTTATGTTACTAGAAAAAATTGGATCAGTCTGTTGTCTGAGTACAAGCTGAATCCCTATGATGAACTGCAGCTGTTTTAACAAAAAACACCACAATTAGTCCTTCTCGCGTTTAAAAGAAATGAAGAAAAAAACTGGATCACGGTCACGGATCCTAGTCAAGTTAGAAAGCTGATCATAGCAGACCAGACACGATCGCCGCTGTCTCGCACATCGGTGCCACCTTCAGCAACGGATCGAGCACCGGCAGTTGCTCTAGCACTGATAGCAGCAGCAACTCAGTCTAATCCAGCTGAGGATTGGGCACCAACCGTGTCAGTGGATCAGTCTGATCTACCAGAGGATCGGGCATCGACACCGGCACCTGCTCCGACACCGGCACCAGCTCTACAAGGAGCACCATCTCCGGCAGCAGCAACGGCTTCGGCAGCTGCACCAACACTTGCACTTGCATCTGCTCCGACCCATGTAGCGGCAACCGAACGAGTAGTTGCACCGGCAATAATAGTTCACACTTCATATACCAAAGTCCTTACAAAACCCGACATGTCCACCTTCTTGGTAAGCATTGGCCGCCCAAGTGCTTCGTTCTTTTTTCTTTCCATGTTGTTTCACATGATTCATTGTGTTGATCTAACTATGTGGGTATGTCTTCTTGTTTGCAAACAGAGAATTCCTAGAGCAACGAGAGAGTCAGTTAACAATCCAGGCGACTGCGGCCAAGTTTCTCTTACCATGCGCAGCCTTGGTGTGAATGAACCTGCTCAATATAACGTAAGTACTAAGGATGGTCGCATGATGATTGATGCTAAAGGATGGTCAAGGTTCAAATCTTAATCATATCTTGCGGTAGGGGATGATGTCAAAATTGAACTTTCTCGGCAAGGAGAGCTGGTCCAAATCAACTTTGAAATTCTTCAGTAGCAGCACGCAACTACCAAACTGATCTATCCTCCGAGAAATTTTGATGTAATAATATGGCATGGTGAAACAAGTGTCCTGTGTGTATAAGTAGTATGACAGTATTATTTATCACATGGTATATTGTTGATAGAATTGCAACTCTCATTGCTGGTTAGGAACTGTCGTTCGATTTCATTCCAACAACTGTCGTGCTTTATTCATTTTTGTGTCTTCTCCTTGTGACATCATCTAAAACCAGCTTCGTACCGATCGCTTGCAATATGAAAAGCATTGAGGTAGAACACATGGGGCCCCAAACATGCAGGGTGGGCCTGCGGCCCAAAGTCCAGAACCGTGAGCCTATCTGAGTATTATATTATCAGCTGAACCCCCATAAAAAAAGCCGAACCCCCATAATGCCCGTGCATTGCATGCAACATCAAGATGCATTTGTATGAGTATTTTATCTTGTGAGAGAAAAGGATGAACGAGGGAAGGCCTTATTTGCAAATGTGGAGAGGTGTGTGGGTACCATTTTGCAAAATTGCCATAGTTTCCTTCCTATTCGTCACATATAAATCGGACGGCCTATATTGCAGGATGGCAGGCACACCATCATCACCAACTTGTCTATACTGTGTTAAAACAACTCTATTTTTTATAATTATAAATGTTATATATATATTCCCCTTGATTTTTCTTATGTATAAAGTTGTGATATAAAAGATTCGTATATTTATTTACAGAGGGAGTATCTCTCTGTCAAAAATATATTTATGTGTAACTAGTTACTCCTGTCGTTCTACTTCCTTTTGCTGATATGTGGGGCAACCGACAATGGGGTCCACATGCCATATGCACAAATTAGAGTGCACAACTGCACGGTAGACACACCCCGGTCGTAGCGCCGCAGTAATGCCCAATAAGCCGTAAAATCACAACCCCCCCTTTCCAGCTTTAGCAGTAAGCTGGACGGATGAAGCGACAATATGGCATGTGGACCAGGTACGGATTCTTCATCCATCCCCAATAAATCCCAGTCCCTTGGTCGCAGGTAATCCTAGGATGGCAGCCGCCACCGTTGATGCATTTTTCTTCCTACTGAATCTAGTGTGTTTCATTTGCAGTGCCCAAAGTGCGAGGACCCTACAAGTTTCTGCGCCCTCGGTGAGACGCCACACTTGTTCCTTCTCATCCTAACACGGGATTTTAAAACGCGCACTGTATGTTCCTAGAATCCTCTTTTCTATCCGGGAGGGTGGGGATTTTTGGACATGCTGTCGACTAATTTGGAAATATGGATTGCTATATTTGGATGAAAGGTACTACTAGTACGATGGTCAACACTAACGTGAAGGAGGAAGTTATTTCTAGATTTGGATAGGGAATACATTGTGATCTCATATTATTTTTCCTGCAGTGCATTATTTGCTTTGCCAGAACACATGTACTCAAGATGCTCGGCCTTGCCATAACTGAATACACTAGTTTAATGGTCACAGTGAAGACAAGCCATGGATATAAGTTCCGAGTTGGGTTCATGAACCAAGAAGATCGCTGCTTTTTTTATGGCCGAACTTGGATAAACTTTCTCAAGTGTTACAGACTGAAAGTTGGCGCACGAATGTTGATGGAAATAGCAGAACCTGGTCTCATCTTCACTGCGATCTGCCACCCCGACGCCGTTCCAATTGTTCATCCATGTTAGTTTTGTATCTAATTCTTTCTTGTTGCCTCGATTACTTCTTAATCCACATATTCTGTCTAACTAATCATAATTTAAATTTAGAAGTAGCAACGAATCTCTCACGAAGATGCTACTTCTAACTAATATTTTCTTATAATTGGTGGCACGTGTAGGTTTTTTCAGAGTTAAACAGGCTGATCGTTTGTTGTTCTGTAGTAACTCGGCTGTTACTGATGGCACTGAAGTTGACTGGGCTGACATCCACAAGTTCCTACACTTTATTGATCGTCTTGAGGTCCTTGTGGGGCGTTTCAATGGTGGAAGTCCACCCCGGATATGTGTGCCACTGCTGCACTCGTTAAACAAGTCCAACTGTGTCGAGAAACTTATGATACAAGCTATTTTCTATTATATATGTTGTTCATAAACTATTGCTTTACATAGTTTTACAGCTGTGATCTTCTTGAAACAGAAATTGCCCAGTTCTATTGTTCATATACAGATGCCTGACCATGGTCGGGTCAGACTTGCGCTTGGTCACAACATGATGTTTATGTTGACCTACTCCATTCCCCTTGGAGGTGAAAAGATACTTATTTATGGGTGGTCTCAAATAATGAAGGCCCGTCCATATTGGAGAATAGGACAGAAGATTATGTTCATGATTTTCCATGGCTCTAAAGTGAATATCCTGTTTATTGACGACATCGTGAGATGAAGCCGCTTTCAGAAGGTTGTGGATGCACGGGCTGGCGCCTGGGCCTTGTCCTGGGGCTTGGCGGCCTCACCCTTGGTTAACTGTAGGAAAAGTCGCACTGTTCGTGGCTTGCTTTGTAAGGTTGAACCTGTATAAGTACTCATACTACTTTCAGCTTTGGTTGTTAAGTGCCCCTGCTGGTTTCAGTTAAGGTTGTTAAGTACTCCTGCTACTTTTACAATCTGTTGTGTTTCTTTAGTCCCGTCTTCCTCCAGCCGCCAAAACCAAACCAGCGCCGACGGGGCCGCCTGCTTTCGCCTCCCCCGGCTGGCTGCGCCTCAGTGCACACATGGCCACCCCACCGTCTCCTAAATCGTTAACGTCGACGTCCTTCACGCGCCGCCCTCTGACGTTGTTAACATGGTCAACAAACAACAGGAATCGGCAGAAGTACGTGGAGAGGATGACAGTAGGGGCCCACCATGTCAGCGTATGGAAAAATAAAATGCTTCCTCCTAGTGTTTTCCTGACATCTAGGACCCACGACATTGTGAGCGTATATAGTCAATAGACAAGAGAACAACACAAGATCGACTGACACCTAGGACGTAGCTGCTCGAGAAGTATTTTTTTTGTTATTGTTGAGACGGAGCAGGGTTTGAACTTGGTTGTGGCCCGTCTAGCCCAGGCTTATATTTTATGTTCACCATGTGACCAGCCCAACTATTTTTTCTTTGTGAAAATGAGCCCAGTTTATTTTTTATGAAGAATACCCAATCCAGGCCTACTTATTTTTCTACACCCTGATCGACTGCAACTCTTTCAAGACGCGTGTGAATCTTGAAAGTAATATGAAATGGGTTGTAATATAAAACAGATAACAAATTGGCAATTACTTTATAATTTCTGATTTTTTTTCACATTTTCAGATTCCTATTTCACTGGGCATTAACCTAATTTAAATATATCTTCAAAGTACTTTAAATCAAGCTCAACATTTCAGTATTAAAAATAGTTTGGAACCCACAAAAATATGCGAAATTGGCCCTGACCAACCAAAAAAATGACTGCAATAAATTGCATAAGAAGTTGCAATGAGCTATGTATAAATTATTAAAAAAAGAGGGAGTGGTCTGACTTGTGGGCCTGTTAAGTTGACGCGTAGGCAAGATTTTTTTAGTTATTATATATGTCAACAAACAATTCTACCAGACTTGGATGTCAATCCAACGGCCGTCGTGTTTCTTCAATCTCTAATCTTCTTGCTCCAGCTGCCAAAGCAGCGCCGGCGGGACCGCCTGCTCCCACCTCCCGTGGCTGGCTGTGCTGCCACTCAGGCCTCAGCGCCCCTACTACTCCCACCGCTGGCCAGGGCATCCCTCTACTCACCCACACCCCCTGTTATTCTGCGGCGACGGCAGCCTCACACCGCAGCCGAACCAGTTAACCCTCGTACTCCTCTCCGCGCGGGCTTCTACTGCCACGTCTTCCCCGGCTCCGTCTCGTCCCCTTCCTAGGCCTCGCCGTCATCCACCGCCGTGGTGCTCTCGACGCAGCGTGGTCAATGTGGTCAACGACCGACTTCCATCGGAAGAGTACTGTACGTGGAGAGGCTGACAGCTGGGTCCACGGCAGCCGCAAGGAAGTGCCTCCTTATTAGGCGCAAAATAATTATTCCTCCACCTGACAGCAGGGACCCACCGGACGGGCCACCAGTATTTCACAAAAAAAAAGTTTCCCCCTGACTGCTGGGACCCACCGGATAGGCCACTGTATTTCGTGAAAAAAACATTCCCCCCGTTGTCAGCTCGGACCCACCGGAAGTGCCTCCTTATTATGCACAAAAAATGAATACCCCCCTGCTAGCTGGGACCCACCTTGGTGGGAGGATGACTTGTGGGCGTACTAAGTTGACTGGGACGGAGGCCTTTGTCAACTTTAGTCAATATGAACGATTCTAGCTCCAGTGACCGTACGATGTCCATCCAACGGCAGTAGTGCTGCTTCAACCTCTGGTCTTCTTGCTCCAGCCGCCCAAAGCAGCGCCGTTCGTGCCACATGCTCCTGCCTCCCGTGGCCGGCTGTGATTCCGCGGAGGCCTCATCGCCCCCTACTACTCCCTTCACTGGCCAGGACATCCCTCTACTCACCCACACCCCCTGTTATTCTGCGGCAACGACAACCTCACACCGCAGCCGAACTAGTGAACCCTCATACTCCTCTACGCGTGGGCATCCACTACAGCGTCTTCCCCGGCTCCGCGTCGTCCCCTTCCTAGGCCTCGCCGTCGTCCATCGCCCTGGTGCTCTCGGCGTGGCGTGGTCAACATGGTCAAGGAACGACTTCCATCGGACGTGGACTGTATGTGGAGAGGCTGACAGCTGGGTCCACGGCTACAACAAGGAAGTGCCTCCTTATTACGCGGAAAATAATGATTCCTCCACCTGGCAGCAGGGACCCACCGGACAGGCCACCGTATTTCACGAAAAAACATTTCCCCCTGACTGCTGGGACCCACCAGCTACATCTTCGCACGCAAGGAAGTGCGTCAGGGCAAAAAAAAGATTCACCCCCCTGACTGCTGGGACCCACCAGCTACATCTTCGCACGCAAGGAAGTGCCTGACAGTCGGGACCCTCCTAGTCGAAGCGTACGTAGTGTTGTCACTCTGGTCGCGAACGTGTACGTACATACTCGTGGGTGTAGAGTTGCCCACATGTTGTAGTAGATGCACACACGTAGCATGTATACGTACGTACAGCGGCCAGTGTGCAAAAAGAAAATACGGCCACGTACGTACATACAAGCGGGGTCTCGAACGCCTACTCGTGCATACGTATGGCTAGGGCTCGTGTACATGGCTGGGTCGGAACAGAGAAATAGCATCATCGTCGTGTTCATGGGGAACCAACCGGCTGGGTCAGAACGGAATGCATCGTCGTGTTCATCGGGAGGGCTTGGACGGAACAGGCGATGGAAACGAGGCCTGGCGTACCGTAGAACGGAGGAAACGTCCTTGTGTTTGACCGGCCACGTTCGAAACCGGATCCTGTTCGTCGGGAGGGGTCTGGCATACCGCAAAAAGGAGGAAACAGACCTCCGACGGTCGAAACGGGGGTCCTGTTGCTCGGGAGGGGTGTGGCGTACCGCAAAATGGACGAAACGGACTTGTGTTGGAGCGCTACGGTTGAAACGGTGGTCCTGTTCATCGGGAGGGGTGTGGCGTACTGCAAAACGGGACTCCATGGGATACCGTTGATCTCCACCGTCGACCTCCTCCAGCCTCCACGGGCTACTGTTCATCCACCATCGACCTCCTCCAGCCTCCATGGGCTCATGTTCATCCAGCCTCCACCGCGCGCTACTCCACCAGCTACTGTTCAACCACCCCTCCACAGGCTCCTGTTCAACCACCCCTCCATGGGCTACTGTTCATCCACCCCTCCACCGTCTACTGTTCATCCAGCCCTCCACGGGGTCCTGTTCATCCAGCCCCAACCGGCTCGATCAACCAGGGTCCTGTTCATCTAGAGGCAATGCTAGGGGGTCCTATTCATCCACCCCCACCGCTCACTGTTCATCCAACCCCCCCTGCAATGCTCACTATTCATCCAGAGGCAGCATCGATCGGCTTCAGTTAGCAGCAGTAGCGAAGGAATCGCTTGATCGGGTTCAATTAACAGCCATCGATTGATCGCTCGGGTTTGGTAACGCGTAGCCTGCAGTGCAATCGCTCGGGTTCAGTTAGAGCCCAACGCCTCGCTCGGGTTCAGTTAGAGCCAATGCCTCGCACACACGCGCGTATGTGTACGAGAGAAACGCGCATCGCTCGGCCGCCGACCTCCACCGTAACCGGGAACTCCCTGAAATTTTCCTCACCCTCGCTTCTACCACGGGTTTTTCCATCATGGACGGCCCAAAGAATGTCATGCAGCTGCGTCTCCGGCTCGCCCAAGACAAAAAGCCCATTTTCTGTCATGATTTTTTGTCATAGAAGTAGGATTCCACCACATCTATGATGATACCGGGTTTTTTCACAATTATCGTCATAGAAGTGTCATAAGTATGACAGAAAAAAATTTCGTTCGGCCCAAAATGTCACGGGTGTGTCTTTTTTTTTGTAGTGCAAAAAGCAAGGATCCAACTAAACTTTTATTCATCTAATAGCAAAAGATAACCATGGATTGAACTAAGAAAATAAAGGCAAACGATATTGGAGATTGAGACGATACCGGGGCACCTCCACCAAACTTGGCGAAAGCCAAGGGGAGTGCCCATACACAATACTCAGTTTTCTTTTGGTGGTGATGAAGAAGGCGGTGGTGATGAAGTAGACTGTGGATCTCCCACTCAAGCTCCAACACCTTTTTGCATAAATCTTGCTTATTTTCCTACAAGAGACAAAAAGGGATAAACTCGATCTTATGCCTCTTTGCTTTATTGGGGAGACCTGACTTCTTAAATTCAACGTGCATGTCCCCAGATTGGGGAATGGAATTTCATCCTCCTTCGAGCTTGTCTCCTACTTCCTCTTAGGATCAAAGTCTTCTTCTTCCTCTGCGGTCCAGCCATAGTGCTCCACATCCCCATATAATTTGGGGTTTGCAATGAGGTCAGCAACATAACTCTCACCCTCCGAGTCTTGGGACGACATTATTCCAGATCTAGCACGAAAACAGAGAGAAAAGAAAACAAGAGATTTTTCCGTGATACGGTGGTTGACAGGTTCAGGGGGTATATATAGATTTTTTATCTTGGGGGCCAAGCAGAACAGAAGAAAAATGGAGATTGGAAAGTACCCGAGGTGGTCACAACCCACCTGGGCGCGCTAGGTAAGCCTAGCGCGCCTTGGTGTATCATGCCCACTAGGGTCACTTTCCTGGATTTTTCTTATTTTCTAAATATTCCAAAACTGACAAAAAAATATTTTTGCGGATTTTCCGGAGTCCGTTTACTTAGTGTGTCACGTACCTCCTTATTTTCATGATTCTGGAGAGTTCTAGAAGGACACTTTTATGTGTTCTTCCGGTGTCAAGGTTTGGACAATATTGCTTTCAACATTAATTGGTGTACCTGAGATATAGTGGTTTATTTGTTGCCCATTGACAACCTTTGGGTTAGTCCCTTCGGCATTATTTATTTTGATAGCTCTGGATCGATAGACCTCCTCGATGACATAGGGTCCTTCCCATTTGGAGAGGAGTTTTCCTGCAAAAACCAAAAATGAGAGTTGTACAAAAGAACATATTCTCTGACTTTGAACTCATGCTTTTGGATTCTTTTATCATGCCATATTTTAACTTTTTCTTTGAATAACTTAGCATTTTCATAAGCCTAGGATCTCCATTCATCTAAGGAGTTAACATTAAATAACCTCTTTTCTCCAGCAAGTTTGAAATCATAATTGAGTTCTTTTATTGCCCAAAATGCTTTGTGTTCTAAATCAAGAGGTAAATGACAAGCTTTTCCATAAACCCTTTTATACGGAGACATACCCATGGGATTTTTGTAAGCTGTTCTATAAGCTCAAAGTGCATCATCTAATTTCTTAGACCAATTCTTCCGGGACCTATTAACAATTTTTGTAAGATTAGTTTTATTTGTGTATTTCTAAGTTCAACTTGACCACTAGACTGAGGATGATAAGGTGACGCAATTCTATGATTAACATCATATTTAGCAAGCATTTTACGGAAAGCACCATAAATAAAGTGTGAACCACCATCGGTCATTAAATATCTAGGGACTCCAAACCTTGGGAAAATAACTTCCTTAAGCATTTTAATAGAGGTGTTGTGATCAGCACTACTGGTTGGAATAGCTTGTACCCATTTAGTAACATAATCAACAGCAACCAAAATATGTGTATACCCATTAGAGGAAGGAAAAGGTCCCATAAAATCAAATCCCCAAACATCAAATGGTTCAACAGCAAGTGAATAATTCATAGGCATTTCTTGACGCTTACTGATACTACCTATTCTTTGGCATTCATCACATGATGAGACGAACTTATGGGCATCCTTGAAGAGAGTAGGCCAATAAAAACCAGATTGCAATGCCTTATGAGTGGTTCTGTCTCCCACGTGATGTCCTCCATAAGCTTCGGAGTGACATTTCCATAGGATTTGTTCCTGTTCATGCTCAGGTACACAACGTCTAATAATACCATCTACTCCTTCTTTATAAAGATGTGGGTCATCCCAAAAGTAATGTCTTAAATCATAGAAGAATTTTTCTTTTGTTGGTAGGTGAAGCTAGGTGGTAGTATTTAGCAACAATATAATTAGCAAGGTCAGCATACCAAGGTGTACTATGATAAACATTAATTTCAGCTAGTTGTTCATCAGGAAAGCTATCATTAATAGGTTGTGGGTCATCAAGAATATTTTCAAGTCTAGACAAGTTATCAGCTACGGGGTTCTCTGCTCCTTGCCTATCAGTGATATGCAAACCAAATTCTTGTAGCACAAGAACCCACTTAATGAGTCTAGGTTTAGCATCTTTCTTTTCCATAAGATATTTTATAGCAGCATGATCGGGGTGAACAATTACTTTAGAATCAACAATTTAAGACCTGAATTTATCACAAGCAAACACCACTACTAAGAATTCTTTTTCAGTAGTAGCATAGTTTCATTGAGCACTGTCTAGAGTTCTACTAGCATAATGAATAAAATTTAGTTTCTTATCAACTCTTTGACCTAGAACAACACCAACAACATAATCACTAGCATCACACATAATCTAAAAAGGCAAGTTCCAATCTGGTGGTTCAACAATAGGTGCAGTGATTAAGGCTTTCTTTAGTGTTTCAAAGACTTCCATACAATCATCATCAAACACAAAGGGAATATCCTTTTGCAAAAGATTAGTAAGAGGCCTAGAAATTTTAGAAAAGTCTTTTAAACCTTCTATAGAAACCAGCATGACCAAGGAAACTACGAATACCTTTGATATCTTTAGGACATGGAATTTTCTCAATTGCATCAACCTTGGCCTTGTCCACCTCAATGCCTCTTTCAGAAATTTTGTGGCCCAAGACAATATCTTCATTAACCATAAAGTGGCACTTCTCCCAATTCAAGACAAGATTTGTTTGTTCACACCTCTCCAAGACTCGATCAAGATTGCTTAAACAATCATCAAAAGACTTCCCATAAACACAAAAGTCATCCACGAAAACCTCAACAATATTTTCACAAAAATCAGAGAATATAGCAGTCATACATCTTTGAAAGGTAGCAAGTGCATTACATAAACTGAAAGGCATGCGTCTATGAGCAAATGTTCCAAAAGGACAAGTAAAAGTGGTCTTTTCTTGATCAGATTGTAAAACAGGTATTTGTGAAAAGCCAGAGTATCCATCAAGGAAGAAAAAAATGTGTTTTCTTAGATAATATTTCTAACATTTGATCAATAAAAGGCAGAGGGCAATGATCTTTTCTAGTAGCTTTATTTAGTTTTCTATAATCAATTGCCATTCTATAGGCCGTGGCAATTCTTTGTGGAATAAGCTCATTCTTATCATTCAGAAAAATAGTAATACCTCCTTTCTTAGGGACACAATAAACAAGACTTACCCATCTACTATCAAATATAGGATAGATTATACCTGCTTCCAGAAGTTTCAATATTTCCGTTCTTACCACTTCTTTCATTTTTGGATTTAACCAACGTTGGTGATCAACAACGGGTTTAGCATCAGGTTCCATATTAATCTTGTGCTGACATAGAGTGGGACTAATGCCCTTGAGATCATCAAGAGTATATCCAATAGCATCCATGTGCTCCCTTAGAACTTTCAACAATCTTTCTTCTTCATGTTCTGAAAGGTTAGCACTAATAATAACAAGATATATCTTCTTTTCACCAAGATAAGCATATTTCAAAGTGTCTGGTAATTGTTTTAGTTCAAACACAGGATCACCTTTAGGTGGAGGAGGACCTCCCAGAGTTTCAATAGGCAGATTGTGTTTAAGCAGAGGTTGTTGTTTGAAAAAGATTCAATCTATTTCATTTCTTTCACACATATGCAAATTATTTTCATGTTCTAGCAAATATTATTCCAAAGGATCAGTAGGAGGCACAACAATAGAAGCACGACCAATAATTTCATCCTTACTAGGCAAATCTTTCTTATGAGGTTGTTTACTAAACTTGGAAAAATTAAACTCATGAGATTCATCGGAAAAGCTAACACTGGCAATTTGTTTCTTACAATCTGTTCTAGCATTGACGGTGTTCAAGAAAGGTCTACCAAATATAATGGGACAAAAGTCATCTTGTGGGGTGCTAAGAACAAGGAATTCGGTAGGGTATTTTAGTTTCCCACACAAGACTTCAACATCGCTAATAATCCCAATTGGTGATATAGTATCTCTATTAGCAAGTTTAATAGTAACATCTATGTCTTCTATCCCAGCAAGTGCTATTTCATCTTTATTTTCTTGATATAGTGAGGAACGAATAGCACTTACACTAGCACCTAGGTCACATAACCCATGATAACAGTGATCTCCTATCTTAACTAAGACAACAAGCATGCCAACAACTGGTCTATGTTTATCTTTTCCCTCAGGTTTAGCAATTCTAGAGGCTTCACCACAGAAGTAAAAACATTCCCATCAGTATTATCAACTAAGAGATCTTTAACCATAGCAACACTAGGTTCAACTTTGATTTGTTCAGATGGTTTGGGTGTTTTAACATAACTTTTGTTAATCACAGTTGAAGCTTTATCATGTTCCTTCATCCTAACAGGAAAATGTGGTTTTTCAATATAAGTAGTGGGGACAACTGGATCAACATTGTAAATGATAGTTACTTCTTCAGCTTTTACCGGTTCTTTAATTTCTTCTTTAATTGGTGGGTGATATTTAAACCACTTCTCCTTAGGGAGATCAACATAAGTAGCAAAGGATTCGCAAAAGGAAGCTACTATCTCAGAGTCAAGTCCATATTTAGTGCTAAACTTTTGAAAAGCATCAGTATTCATAAAAGATTTAACACAATCAAACTTAGGTTCAATACCTCACTCTTTACTTTCGTCGTGTTCCCAATCTTTAGAGTTGCGTTTAATTCTTTCTAGAAGATCCCAGCGGAATTCAATAGTCTTCTTTTTTAAAGAACCAGCACAAGAAATATCGAGCATGGATTGATCATTATGAGAAAGCCTAGCAAAAAAATTCTGAATAATAATTTCTCTTGAGAGCTCAGGATTGGGGCATGCATATAACACTGACTTAAGCCTCCCCCAATCTAGAGTGATACTTTCTCCTTCATGAGGCCAAAAATTATATTTATAATTCCGATCACGATGAACTAGATGCATAGGATAAAATTTCTAATGAAATTCCAATTTCAAACGGTTCCAGTTCCAATATCCAATATCATTTCATAGCCTATATCATGTCAATGCTTTTCTCTTCAAACATAAAGGGAAAATCTTCTTCTTAGCTTCATTTCCAGGAAAACCTGCAAGCTTAAATAATCCACAAATGTCATCCACATATATCAAGTGCATATCAGGATATTCGGTTCCATCTCCTGCATAAGGATTAGCTAGCAGTTGTTCTAACATACCCGAAGGAATTTCATATCCAATATTTTCAGTAGGTGCAGTAGGTTGAGGGCACACTAATTGTGGTTCCGGTCGAGGTGAAGATACCCCGAACATACCCCTCAATGGATTGTTTTCCATAGTAGCAAGTGACAATAAATTTCAGCTTGTAGTAATAATGTTTCCTTACCAATTTTCACTTACCAAGAGTGCTTCACTCCCCGACAGCGGTGCCAGAAAATGGCCTTGATGACCCACAAGTATATGGGGTCAATTGTAGCCCTTTTCGATAAGTAAGAGTGTCGAACCCAACGAGGAGCAGAAGGAAATGACAAGTGGTTTTCAGCAAGGTAATGTCTGCAAGTGCTAAAATTGTAAGTAGCAGAGTAGTTTGATAGACGAGCAAGTAAAAATAGTAGTAAAAAAAGTGCAACAAGGTAGCCCAATCCTTTTGAGGCAAAGTACAGGCCAAAACGGTTTCTTATGATAAGCAAAGTGTTCTTGAGGGTACACGGGAATTCATCTAGTCACTTTCATCATGTTGGCTTAATTCGTGTTCAGTAATTTGATAATTTGATATGTGGGTGGACCGGTGCTTAGGTGCTGTTCTTACTTGAAAAAACCTCATACTTATGATTAACCCTCTCGCAAGCATCTGCAACTACGATAAAAGTATTAAGAATAAATTCTAACCAAAGCATTAAACGTTTGGATCCAATCGGTCCCTTACGGAATAGCGCTTAAAATGGGGTTTAAGCTTCTGACACTCTCGCAACCCACCATATAATAACTACTCCACAATGCATTCCCTTAGGCCCAAATATATTGAAGTGTCATGTAGTCGATATTCACATGACACCACTAAGAGAATGGCAACATACATACCATCAAATATCGAACGCATATCAAGTTCACATGATTACTTGCAACATAATTTCTCCTCTGACCTCAAGAACGAAAGTAACTACTCACAAATGACAAACCTGCTCAAGATTGGTGGGGTATTAAATAGCATAATGGATCTGAACATATAATCTTCCACCAAATAAACCATATAGTAATCAACTACAAGATGTAATCAACACTACTAGTCACCCACAAGCACCAATCTATAGTTTTGGTACAAAGATTGAACACAAGAGATGAACTAGGGTTTGAGAGGAGTTAGTGTTGTGAAGATGTTGATGAAGATAGCCCTCCCCATGATGGGAGAGTTGTTGGTGATGATGATGACGATGATTTCCGCCTCCGGGAGGGAAGTTCCCCTGGCGGAATCGCTCCGCCGGAGAGCAAAAGTGCTCCTGCCCAAGTTCCGCCTCGAGGCGGCGGCGCTTCGTCCCGAATGTCCTCCCTTATTTTTCTAGGTCAAAATGACCTGTATAACAGAAGATGGGCACCGAAGGTGGGCCGAGGAGGGCAGCACCCACCAGGGCGCGCCTGGGCCTCCTGGCGCGCCCAGGTGGGTTGTGCCCACCTGGTGGCCCTCCTCTGATACTTATTTGCTCCAATATTCATTAAATATTCCATAAAAAATCCTCAGGGAGTTTCAGCTCATTTGGAGTTGTGCAGAATAGGTAACTTGACGTAGCCTTTTCAGGTCCAGATTTCCAGCTGCCAGAATTCTCCCCCTTGGTGCATACCTTGCATATTATGAGAGAAAATGCATTAGAATTACTCCAAAAAGCATTATTATACAATAAAACAACATAAATAACAGTAGGAAAAGATGATGCAAAATGGACGTATCAGATATCCATCACTTTGGGTCCAAATATATATCTTGTGCAAATTACCATTACTATTATCAACTCTCAAAAGATATAAGTCAAACATGAGAGTTCAATTATTTATTCAAAAAAATCCAACTCTCTAAATAATATAAGTGAAGCATGAGAGTGCATTTCTTTGAAATATAATCAAATCAACTCTCAAAACAATTTAAGTGAAGCATGAAAGTTTAAGTGTTCCTTCAAAATTTAATCACCACCGTGCTCTAAAATATTTAAGTGAAGCACATAGAGCAATTCTAAAAAATCATGATAACATATGGCTATCTCAAATAGCTGTGTCAAGCAAGGATTATGGTGACAAAATAAAAAGTAAAACAAACAAAGAATATTACATGACACTCCAAGCAAAACTCATGATATGTGACGAATAAAAATATAGCTTGAAGTAAAATTAGCGATGGTCGATAGAAGAAAGAGGGGATGCCTTCCGGGGCATCCCCAAGCTCAGTTGCTTGGCAATCCTTGAATAATACCTTGGGGTACCTCGGGCATCCCCAATATTAGGCTCTTGCTACTCCTTATTCCTTCATCCATCATGATTTCACCCAGAACTTGAAAACTCAATCACACAAAACTTTAACAAAACCCTCGTGAGATTGGCTAGTATAATAATGCAAATCACCCCTTTAAGTATTGTTGCAAACCCATTCATATTTTATTATTTAATTATACCTACTATATTCTAACTTTACCATGGCTTATACCCCTCGATACAATCCATAGATTCATCAAAATAAGCACACAGTGCAACGAAAACAGAATGTGTTAAAAACAGAATAGTCTATAGTAATCTGAACATTTACCATACTTCTGTCACTCTAAAATTTCTGAATAATTAGGATAGCGTGGGAAATTTGTATATCAATTACGTGTAAAAATTCAGAGCAAAATCACATTTCTGTGAATTAAAAAAAATTCCAAAACTGGGCGCAAAATTTTCTGTTTTTTAACGGAATCAAGTCAAATATCACCCAAACCATCCTAAAGGCTTTACTTGGCACAAATGCTAATTAAAACATAAAAAGCACAATCATAAAAGTAGCATAATTGTGTGTTTATTAAAAAAATAGAATGAAACATTGAGTTTTCTCCCAACAAGCTCTTCCTTTATAGCCATTTAGATAGGCTTGGGATATTAATGATGCTCACATAAAAGACGAGAATTGAAACACAAAGAGAGCATCATGTAGCATGAAGAACACATTTAAGTCTAACATACTTCAAATGCATAGGAATTTTATAAGAAAACAAATTATCAAGGCAAGAAAAAACTAGCATATGCACGGAAGAAGAAGGAAACCATAGCAATATCAAAATAAAAGAGGTAATTTAGTAACATGAGAATTTCTACAACCATATTTCCCTCTCTCATAATAATTACATGTGGGATCATATTCAGATTCAACAATATAGCATATTCACTACATGATCCACATGCTTGCAAAGTTGACACTCTTCCAAAATAATGGGAATATCATCAAATAAAGTCATGCCCTCTCCAAGCCCACTTTTATCCAAAAGTTCATAAGGTTGCTCATTCCCCAAAGTAGTGGGATCATTATTACCTAAAGTTGAAACTCTTCCAAACCCACTTTAAATATTATTGCAAACACTATTGTCAATATCACATTCATAATGAGGCTTAAATAAATTTTCAAGATCATAAGAAGCATCACCCTAATCATGATCATTACAATAAGTAGTGGTCATAGAAAAATTAGCATCCCCAAGCTTGTAGCTTTGCATATTATTAGCACAATTGACACTAATAGAATTTATAATAACATCATTGCAATCATGATTTTCATTCAGTGAACTATCATGAATCACTTTATAGATTTCCTCTTTCAACACTTCACCAAAATTTTCAGATTCATGATTTTTAAGCAAAACTTCATAGAGATAATCAAGTGCACTCAAGTCACTAGCAATTGGTTCAATAAAATTGGATCTTTTAAAAATATTAGCAAGAGGATGAGGATCCATCATTAATTTTCTTCTTTCTTTTATGTTTTCCAGTCATGAAGACAAAAAGCGAAGAAATGAGCAAAAAGGAAAAAGGGAAATATTTCTATGTTTTTGTAAAAATGTTCTAGAGGTGGGGGAGATGAAAAAAATGACAAATAATGTAAATGCAAGGAGATGAAAGTTTATGCGTAGGTACTTGATAGATGTTGATGATGTCTCCCCGGCAACGGCGCCAGAAATTCTTCCTGCTACTTGTGAGCTGTGTTGGCATTTCCTCGAGAAGAGGATGATGCAGTACAGTAGAGATAACTATTTCCCTCAGCTATGAAACCAAGGTTATCAATCCAATAGGAGAACCAAGCAACACTATGTAATCAACACCTGCACACGAACAACAAATACTTGCAACCCAATGCGTCGAGTGGTTGTCAATCCTTCAATGGTTACGAGCTAGATTAAATCGTATAGTTTTTGATAGATAGATCGGACAAAATACAAAATAAAACAAATAAAATAAAATTGTAGCAAGGTATTTCTAGTTTTAATACAAGCTAAAAGATAGACCCGGGGGACTGCTACTTCTTGAGCTTGCGTTAATTTGTCCCTTGAAGAGGAAAGGGTGATGCAGCAAAGTAGAGATAAGTATTTCCCTTAGTTGAGAACCAAGGTATCAATCTAGTAGGAGGTACAAGCAAGTCTTCAATATATGCACCTGCACAAACAGTAAAGCACTTGCACCCAACGCGATAAAGGGGTTGTCAATTCCTTCACGGCCACTTGCAAGGATGAGATCTGATAGAGATATATATATATATATAAAAGAAATAAAAGTAAATAAAATTCCGTGAGGTATTTTTTGGTTTTTGGTTTTACAGATCTGAAAATATATGATGGAAAATAGACCCGGGGCCATAGGTTTCACTAGAGGCTTCTCTCTTGAATAAAGCATATGGTGGGTAAACAAATTACTATTAAGCAATTGATATAAAAGTGCATAGTTATAATGATATCTAAGGCAATGATCATGAACATAGGCATCACGTCCGTGACAAGTAGACCAAAATGATTATGCATCTACTACTATTTCTCCACACATCGACCGACTCCTGCCCACATCTAGAGTATTAAGTTCATAAGAATAGAGTAATGCTTTAAGCAAGACTACATGACGTAGAGGGATAAACTCAAGCAATATGATATAAACCCCATCTTTTTACCCTTAATGGCAATAATACAATACGTGCCTTGCTGCCCCTTCTGTCACTGGGAGAGGACACCGCAAGATTCAACCCATCACAAAGCACCTCTCCCATTGCAAGATGATCAATCTAGTTGACCAAACCAAATTAATAAATCGGAGAGAAATACAAAGCTATCAATCATGCATATAAGAATTCAGAGGAGACTCAAATAATATTCAAAGATAATCTGATCATAAATCCACTATTCATCGGGTCTCAACAAACACACCGCAAAAGAAGATTACATCGGATAGAACTCCAAGAACATCGATGAGGACATGGTATTGAAGATCAAAGAGAGAGAAGAAGCCATCTAGCTACTAGCTATGGACCCGTAGGTCTGTGGTAAACTACTCACAAATCATCGGTTGGGTAGCAAGGTTGATGTAGAGGCCCTCCGTGATCGAACCCCCCTCCGGCAGATTGCGAAAAAGGCCCCTAGATGGGATCTCACAAGTTCATAGGCTTGCAGCGACGGAGAAGTATTTTTGTGGACGCTTCTGGTGGTTTGGGTATATTTGGGAATTTATAGTGCAAAGATTAGGGTTGGGGGACTCCCGAGGATGCCACAAGCCAGGGGGCGCCCCCCTAGGGCGCGCCCTGAGGGCTTGTGGGCTCCTTGGGACTCCCCTGTCCCCCTCTCCAAGCTACGTGGGTGTCTTCTGGTCCAAGAAAAATCACCGCGAAATTTTTATTCTATTTGGACTTTGTTGGATATTCTTTTATGAAAAATCCAAAACAAGGAAAAACAGCAACTGGCACTAGGCACTAGGTTAATAGGTTAGTCCCAAAAAATTATATAAAATAATATATTAATGCATATAAAACATCCAAAACAGATGATATAATAGCATGGAAAAATAAAAAATTATAGATACGTTGGAGACATATCAAGCATCCCCAAGCTTAATTCCTGCTCGTCCTCGAGTAGGTAAATGATAAAAACAGAATTTTTGATGTGGAATGCTACCTAACATATTAATCAATGCAATTCTTCTTATCTTGGCATAAATCTTCAGATCCACATGATTCAAAACAAAAGTTTAATATTAACATAAAAACAATAATAATCATGAAACTTCACAAAATACCATGGCTAAAGAAAGTTATCCCTACAAAATCATATAATCGTGTTATGCTCCCTCTTCTCAACACAAAGTATAAATCATGTACTACCCCGGTGTGAGACAAGCAATTGATTCATACTTTTTAACATGCTTTAGCTTTTTCAACTCTTCACACAATACGTGAGCGCGAGCCATGGATATAGCACTATAGGTGGAATAGAAGGTGTTAGTAGACAAAAGAAGGGAGAATGTCTCACATCAACTAGGCAAATTAATGGACTATGGAGATGTCCATCAATTGATATCAATGTGAGTTAGTAGGGATTGCCATGTAACGGATGCACTAGAGCTATAAGTGTATGAAAGCTCAAAAGAAAACTAAGTGGATGTGCATCCAACAACTTGCTTGCTCATGAAGACCTAGGGCAATTTTAGGAAGCCCATCATTAGAATATACAAGCCAAGTTCTATAACGAAAAATTCCCACTAGTAATATATGAAAGTGTCAAAATAGGAGACTCTCTATCATGAAGAACATGGTGCTATTTTGAATCACACGTGTGGAAAAGGATAGTAACATTGTCCCTTCTCTCTTTTTCTCCCATATTTTATGTTGGGCTCTTTGGCCTCTTACCTTTTTTATTTAGGCTCTTTGGCCTCCTTTTTTATATAACCTCGCATGGGATAATGTTCTAATAATGATGATCATCACACTTTTACTTACTTACAACTCAAAAATTACAACTGAAGGTGAAAACTCCTAATGACGGAACGGTGGAGTTACATGGCAATATATATCGGAATGGCTATGAAAATGACATAATAGGTAGGTATAGTGGGTGTTTTGAGGAAAGGTATAAGGTGGGTTTAATGCACCGGCGAAAGTTGCGCGGTACTAGAGTGGCTAGCAAAGGTGGAAGAGTGAGAGTGCGTATAATCCATGGACTTAACATTAGTCATAAAGAAATCACATACTTATTGCAAAAAGTTTATTAGACCTTCTAAGAAAAGTACTACTACACATGCTCCTAGGGGAGAGTTTTGGTCCGCTCCCGATTATCACACAAAGGAGGACAATCAAGGATAAATTACGCTCCAACTTCATCACATAACTAGAAGACCATACGTGCATGCTATGGGAATAACAAACCTTAACACAAGTATTTATTTTATTTCACAATTCACTACTAGAATAACTCTAATATCACCATCTTCATATCTCAAAATAATTGCAAGGAATCAAGCTTCTCATATATTCAGTGCTCTTTATGAAAGTTTTTATTATATCCCCTTTGGATGCCCATCATATTAGGACTAAATTCATAACCTAAGCAAATTACCATGATGTTTAAGACACTCAAAATAATATAAGTGAATCATGAGAGTTCATCAATTTCTTTAAAACAACATCACTGACATGCTCTAAAAAGATATAAGTGAAGCACTAGAGCAGAACTACCTCGCTCAATAGATATAAGTGAAGCACATAGAGTATTCTAATAGATTCACGATTAATGTATGTCCCTCTCAAAAGGTGTGTATAGTAAGGATGATTGTCGCAAACTAAAAACCAAAGACTCATATCATACAAGATGCTCCAAGCAAAACACATATCATGTGGTGAATAAAATATAGCCTCAAGTAAATTTATCGGTGGATTGAGGATGAAAGAGGGGATGCCATCCGGGGCATCCCCAAGATTAGATGGTTGGATGTCCTTGAATATTACCTTGGGGTGCCTTGGGAATCCCCAAGCTTAGGCTCTTTTCACTCCCTATTCCATAATCCATCAAATCTTTACCCAATACTTTAAAACATCACAACACAAAACTCAACAGAACACTCGTAAAATCCATTAGTATAAGAAAACCAAATCACCACTTAGGTACTGTTGTGAAATCATTCTAAATATATAATGGTGTTATAGCTACTGTATTCCAACTTCTCCATGGTACATACCCCCCGATACTACCCATAGATTCATCAAAATAAGCGAAGAACACAATAAAAACAGATTCAATCTAAAACATAACAGTTTGTAGTAAACGGGAAACTTCGTATACTTCTATAACTCCAAAAAAAATTGTAAAACAATAGGAAAATGTAGGAAATTTGTATGTCAATCTTCTGTAAGAAATTCAGAACCAGATAATGTCCTGTGAATTATCAAAATTCTGCTACTGGATGCAATTTTTTTTGTTTTTCAGCAAAATCAAATCAACTATCTTCCAAATCACCCCAAAGGTCTTACTTGGCGCAAAAACTAATTTAAATCATGCAAAATCCTCTAACCTGAGGCTATAAGATACATTTATTGGAAAACAAGAACAAAAATGTAAAAACAGAAATAAAATTGGGTTGCCTCCCAACAAGCGCTATTGTTTAACGACCCCAGCTTGGCATAATGCAACGATCTAGGTATTTTCCTCTTTGGTATTTAGTCCATAAGTAGACCTCATAATAGATTCATATGCCAACTTAATTTCCTTTCTAGGAAAGTGTTCCATGCCCTTCCTTAATGGAATTGAAATCTAATGTTTCCTTCTTTCATATCAATAATTGCACCAATCGTTCCAAGGAAAGGTCTACCAAGAATAATAGGACATGTAGGATTGCAATCTATATCAAGCACAATAAAATCTACAGGCACATAATTCCTATTTTTAATAATAAGAACATCATTAATCCTTCCCATAGGTTTCTTAATAGTGGAATCCGCTAGATGCAAATTCAAAGAACAATCATCAAATTTGTGGAAACCGAGCACATCACATAAAGTTTTTGGAACAGTGGAAACACTAGCACCAAAATCACCCAAAGCATGTCACTCATAATCCTTAATTTTAATCTTAATAGTAGGTTCCCACTCATCATAAAGCTTTCTAGGCATAGAAACTTCCAATTCAAGTTTTTCTTCAAAAGATTTGATCATAACATCAACAATTTGTTTAGTAAAAGCTTTATTTTGATTATAAGCAAGAGGTGAATTAAGCATGGATTGCAACAAGGAAATACAATCTATGAAAGAACTATTATCATAATTAAAGTCCTTGAAATACAAAAGAGTAGGTTCATCGCTACTTAAAGTTTTGACCTCTCCAACCCCACTTTTGTCAATTTTTTCATTAAGATCTTGATACTCCAAATCATTGGGACGCCTTCTAGCTAAAGTTGACTCATCTCCAGTTCCATATTTATCAAGATTTATATTAGCAAACAAAGATTCAATAGGAGTCACACAAATCACTTTGAGATCTTCATCATTATTTTCACAAGAAATAGAAGAACACACTTTTACAAACCAATCTCGCTTAGCACGCATCCTAGCGGTTCTTTCTTTACATTCATTCATAGAAATTATAATAGATTTTAGATACTCACTAATATCATGCTTGGCTGACATACATCTTATCTTCAAATAATCAATCTCAAGAGAAGTCTTATCAATGTTCCTAGCCAAATCTTCAATCTTAAGCAATTTTTCTTCTACCATAGTATTAAAAATCTTTTGAGAATTTATAAAATCTTTAATATTGTTCTCAAGATCAGAGGGTATTTTATAATAATTTCCATAAGAGTTGTTGTAGGAATTACCATAATTATTATAGGAATTACCAGGAAACGACCTAGGGTTGAAATTACCTCTATAAGCGTTATTACCATAATTATTATTCACAATCAAAGTGGACAAAAAGGCATATCATTAGGATCAATAGGAGCACTCTTACTAGCAATCAATTTCATAGGTTCATCCATCTTTTGACTCAAAGTATTGATTTCTGCAATCACATGCACTTGTTTACAAGTGGAATATCTTTCGGTATGCCATTGAGAGTAATTTGTCATAATATCATCTAGGAGTTTAGTAGCTTTTCCTAATGTAATTTCCATACAAGTACCACCCACAGAGGAATCCAAAAAGATTTCTAGATGCAAAAGTCGATCCTACATAATTTTTTTGTATAATCATCCACAAACTTAAACCATGAGTAGGGCAATTTCTTATCATCAATTTCATTCTCTCCCAAGATTGTGCAACATGTTCATGATCAAGTTTCTTGAAATTCATTATATCATTTCTAAGGGATATGATCTTAGCAGGAGGAAAATACTTGGTAGACTTGATGTAGAACCTCCCCGGTAACAGCGCTAGAAATTCTTCCTGCTACTTCTTGAGCTTGCGTTGGTTTTTCCCTTAAAGGGGAAAGGGTGATGTAGCAAAGTAGAGATATGAATTTCCCTTAGTTGAGAACAAAGGTATCAATCTAGTAGCAGGTACAAGCAAGTCTCCAATATATGCACCTGCACAAACAATCAAACACTTGCACCCAACGCGATAAAGGGGTTGTCAATCCCTTCATGGTCACTTGCAAGGATGAGATCTGATAGAGATAGATATAAACGAAATAAAATTAAATAAAATTCAGCAAGGTAATTTTGGGTTTTTGGCTTTATAGATCTGAAAATATATGATGGAAATAGACCTGGGGGCCATAGGTTTCCCTAGAGGCTTCTCTTTTAAATAAAGCATATGGTGGGTAAACAAATTACTGTTGAGCAATTGATAGAAAAGCGCATAGTTATGACGATATCTAAGGCAACGATCATGAATATAGGCATCACGTCCATGACAAGTAGACCGAAATGATTCTGCATCTAGTACTATTACTCCACACATCGACCGACTCCTGCCTGCATCTAGTATTAAGTTCATAAGAACAGAGTAAAGCTTTAAGCAAGATGACATGATGTAGAGGGATAAACTAAAGCAATATGATCTAAACCCCATCTTTTTACCCTTAATGGAAACAATACAATAAGTACCTCGCTGCCCCCTCTGTCACTGGGAGAGGACACTGCAAGATTGAACCCATCACAAAGCACCTCTCCCATTGCAAGATAGATTAATCTAGTTGGCCAAACCAAATTAATAAATCGGAGAGAAATACAAAGATATCAAATCATGCATATAAGAATTCATAGGAGACTCAAATAATATTCATAGATAATCTGATCATAAATATACAATTCATCAGATCTCAACAAACACACCACAAAATAAGATTACATGGGATAGAACACACAGAACATCGAGGAGAACATGGTATTGAATATCAAAGAGAAAGAAGAAGTCATCTAGCTACTAGCTATGGACCAGTAGGTATGTCGTAAACTACTCACACATCATTGGTAGGGCAGAAAGGTTGATGAAGAGGCCCTCCGTGATTGAATCCCCCTCTGGTAGATTGTTGGAAGGCCCCAAGATGGGATCTCACTAGGTCAGAGGCTTGCGGCGGCAGAAGAGTATTTTTGTGGACGCTTCTGGTGGTTTGGGAATATTTGGGAATTTATAGTGTAAAGATTAGTGTTGGGGGACTCCCGAGGGGGCCACAATACAGGGGCGCCCCCCTAGGGCACCATGAGGGCTTGTGGGCTCCTCGGGACTCCCCTGGACCCCTCTCCAAGCTACGTGGGTGTCTTCTGGTCCAAGAAAAATCATCACGAAAGTTTATTCCGTTTGGACATTGTTTGATATTCCTTTCCGAAAAAGCCAAAAACAAGGAAAAATAGCAACATGCACTGGGCACTAGGTTAATAGGTTAGTCCCAAAAAATGATATAAAATAATATATTAACTCATATAAAACATCCAAAACAGATAATACAATAGCATGGAACAATAAAAAATTATTGATACATTGGAGACGTATAAGGGCCATATTTTTCACTAGAGGCTTCTCTCAAGAAAATAGCATACGATGGATAAACAAATTACTATTGGGAAATTCATAGAAAAGCAAATAATTATGAAGTTATCTAAGGTAATGATCATACATAGGCATCACGTCCGAGACAAGTAGACCGAAACGATTATGCATCTACTACTATCTAGTGTATTAAGTTCATGGAAAAACAGAGTATTGCCTTAAGCAAGATGACATGATGTAGACAAGATAAACTCATGTATGAATAAAACCCATATTTTTACACTTAATAGCAACGATACATATGTGTGATGTCCCTTTCTGTCACTGGGATTGAGCACTGTAAGATCAAACCCATTACAAACCACCACTTCTCATGGCAAGACAAATCAATCTAGTTGGCCAAACCAAGCCTATAAATCAGAGAAGAAATATGAAGCTATATTAATCATGCATAAAAGAGTTCAGAGAAAACTCAAATAATATTCATGGATTGATCCGATCATAAACTTAGAATTTATCGGATCCCAACAAACACACCGCAAAAAGTCATCACATCAAATAGATCTCTGATACGTCCATTTTGCATCATGCTTTTATATCAATATTTATTGCATTATGGGCTGTTATTACACATTATATCTCTATACTTATGGCTATTCTTTCTTATTTTACAAGGTTTACCATGAATAGGGGGAATGCCGGCAGCTGGAATTCTGGTTGGAAAAGGAGCAAACATTGGAAACCTATTCTGCACAACTCCAAAAGACCTGAGACTCCACGAAACAACTTTTTGGATTTATTAAGGAATTATGAGCAAAAGAAATAGGCCAGGGGGGCCACACCCTGTCCAGGAGATAGGGGGCTCCCTAGTGGGCCTCTAGCGTCCATCTTCTGCTATATGAAGGGTTTTGTCCTGGAAAAATTCGTGGGCAAGCTTACGAGACGAAACTCAGCTGCCACGAGGCGGAACCTTGGTGGAATCAATCTAGGGCTCTGGCAGAGCTGTTCTGCCGGGGACACTTCCCTCCGGGAGGGGGAAATCATCACCAACGTCATCACCAACGATCCTCTCATCGGGAGGGGGTCAATCTCCATCAACATCTTCACCAGCACCATCTCCTCTCAAACCCTAGTTCACCTCTTGTATCCAATCTTGTATCCAAAACCACAAATTGGTACCTGTGGGTTGCTAGTAGTGTTGATTACTCCTTGTAGTTGATACTTATTGGTTTACTTGGTGGAAGATCATATGATCAGATCCTTAATGCATATTATTACACCTCTGATTATGAACATGAATATGCTTTGTGAGTAGTTACATTTGTTCCTGAGGACATGGGTGAAGTCTTGCTATTAGTAGTCATGTGAATTTGGTATTCGTTCGATATTTTGATGAGATGTATGTTGTCTCTCCTCTAGTGGTGTTATGTGAACGTCGACTACATGACACTTCACCATTATTTGGGCCTAGAGGAAGGTATAGGGAAGTAATAAGTAGATGGTGGGTTGCTAGAGTGACAGAAGCTTAAACCCTAGTTTATGTGTTGCTTCATTAGGGGTTGATATGGACCCATATGTTTAATGCTGTGGTTAGGTTTACCTTAATACTCCTTTTTGTAGTTGCAGACGCTTGCAATAGGGGTTAATCATAAGTGGGATGCTTGTCCAAGTTAGGGCAGTACCCAAGTGCCGGTCCACCCACATATCAAATTATCAAAGTACCGAACGCGAATCATATGAGCGTGATGAAAACTAGCTTGACGATAATTCCCAATGTGTCCTCGGGAGCTCCTTCCTCATTATTAAAATTTGTCCAGGCTTATCATTTGCTACATAAAGGATTGGGCCACCTTGCTGCACTTTATTTACTTTATTTACTTTTGCTCATTACTATTTATCTTATCACAAAACTATCTATCACCTACTATTTCAGTGCTTGCAGAGAAAACCTTACTGAAAACCGCTTATCATTTCCTTCTGCTTCTCGTTGGGTTCGACACTCTTACTTATCGAAAGGACTACGATAGATACCCTACACTTGTGGGTCATCAAGACTCTTTTCTGGCGTCGTTGCCGGGGAGCGTAGCGCTCTTGGTGAGTTGAACTTGGTAAGGAACATTTATATTGTGTGCTGAAATTTTCTGTTACTTGTCACTATGGAAACTAATCCTTTGAGTGGCTTGTTTGGGGTATCTTCACCCCAACCAGAAGAGCAAAGAAATGCCCCTCAACCTACTAAACCTTATGAAAATGTTCACTTTGAGATTCCTTCGGGTATGATAGAAAAACTGCTAGCTAATCCTTTTGCAGGAGACGGAACATTGCATCCCGACTTACACCTTATCTTTGTGGATGAAGTGTGACGCCCGGATAATTAGGCTACAGTAATCCCACGTTAACGATGCCATGTCACTTTGATTACTGTTAGTAATCTCGCGTTAGTTCGAAACGATTCAAATTCAAAATCAAAATCAAGCAAACAATAAAAGTTTTTCAAAATTTAAAACAAAAGTGTTCGGGAGATGCCATATTTTACATAGGTCAATATGGTGTAATAAACACAATTTTATAAACTGCCTAAGTATTTTAAAATAAATAAAGTCAGAAAAGAAATAAATAAATAAAAGTAACAGAAAACAAAACAAAAAAAGGAAAAAAAGAGAATTCCCCCACTGGACTTTGGCCCACCGGGCCGCCTTGTCGGCCCAATCGGCCCAGCCCGCCCCGCTGGCCTATATGGCCTACCGCGAGCCACCAGGAACCCTAACCCTATCCACTCCCCCCCACTCTCTCTGGCTCTTCCTCCCCCCCCCCGATCCAGAACAGATCGGGGCATCGACGACTCGCCGCCGCGCCTGTCGCCTACCCCCGCCGTCGTCGCCCATGGCCCACGCCGGGGCGACCCCCCTTCCCTCCCGCGCGCGCTTTGGATCGGGAGCGCCCCAGCGCTCACCGCCTCGATCCCGCAGCCGCCCGGGGGCCCCGTCGCCGACCACCACTGCTTGAGGACTCCGCCGACGCGCCATCGACCCCGTCGCCTCGCCGCACTCGTCCCCGGCGACCCGGACGCCGCCCCTTCGTCGTCCTCCTCCCCGAGCCCACTGACACGAACCCTACGCCTCCCTTGTGAGCTTTCTCCTCCTCTCTTCCACGCGCACACGCTCACTCGCCGTCGCCGTGAGCACCCCCCTGGCCTCTCCCTCTTTCCCCGTCCTCGCGGTCGCCGTGCTCCGCACGCGCACACGCTCACTCGTCGTCGCCCCTCGCCCGTGCGTGGCCACGCGCCCGCGCTGCCCCCTGGCCGCACCCGCCTCCGCCTGACCTTGCTGGCGGCGGCCCGCATCTGCCCCGCGGCCACCCTGCCGGCCACCACGCCACCGCCCTGGCCGGCGCCCCACCGCAGCCCCGGTGGCCTCGCCCCGCTGTAATCCCTGCGGGCGAGCACTCGCCCGTCTGGCGCCCGACGCCCGCGCCGACTCCACCCGCTAGGCCTCTGTGCCACAGACAAACGGGCCCCACCCCCCCCCCCCCCCCAAAAAAAGGAATTAAAAAAAATTAATAAAAAAATAAAGAAATGATTTAATAAAATTATTAATTAATTAACTAATTAATCAAGTAATTAATTAAGTTAATTAATCCGGTTTAATTAATTTAATTAACTAGTTAAGTTTAATTAAACTATAATTAGATTAACCTAAACCCTAATTAACCTAATTAGAGGTTGACAGGTGGGCCCCCCTGGACCCACATGTCAGGTTGACCAGGTCAACGGTCAACGTTGACTGCTGACATCAGCATGACTTCATGCTGACGTCATAAATCCATTTTCCGAATTAATTAAATAATTAAATAAATTCCAAAAATTAATAAAATCTTTAGAAAATCATATCTTTTAATTCGTAACTCGGATTAAAATATTTTCAACATGAAAGTTGCTCAGAACGACGAGACGAATCCGGATACGTAGTCCGTTCGTCCGCCACACACCCCTAACCTATCGAACTCGCAACTTTTCCCCTCCGGTTCATCTGTCCGAAAACGCGAAACACCGGGAATACTTTTCCGGATGTTTTCCCCCCTTCACCGGTATCACCTACTACCACGTTAGGGCACACCGAACACCGCGTATTGCATTGTTATATTTTGTGATGCTTTGTTTGCTCTGTATTCATTATTTCTTCCCCCTCTTCTCTCCGGTAGACTACGAGACCGACGCTGCTGCTGACCAGTTCGACTACGGAGTTGACGACCCCTCTCTCTTGCCAGAGCAACCAGGCAAGCCCCCCCCCTTGATCACCAGATATCGCCTATTCTCCTCTATACTGCTTGCATTAGAGTAGTGTAGCATGTTACTGCTTTCGTTAATCCTATTCTGATGCATAGCCTGACATTGTCGCTACATTTGTTGATACCTTACCTGCAATCCTAAATGCTTAGTATAGGATGCTAGTTTATCATCATTGGCCCTACATTCTTGTCAGTCTGCCTTGCTATACTATCGGGCCGTGATCACTTGGGAGGTGATCACGGGTATATACTATACATACATACATACTATACAGATGGTGACTAAAGTCGGGTCAGCTCATTGAGTACCCGCAAGTGATTCTGACGAGGGGGCTGAAAGGACAGGTGGCTCCATCCAGGTAGAGGTGGGCCTGAGTTCCCGACGGTCCCCGACTGTTACTTTGTGGCGGAGCGACAGGGCAGGTTGAGACCACCTAGGAGATAGGTGGGCCTGGCCTTGTTCGGCATTCGCGGATACTTAACACGCTTAACGAGATCTTGGTATTTGATCTGAGTCTGGCTACGAGCCTATACGCACTAACCATCTACGCGGGAGTAGTTATGGGTATCCCGACGTCGTGGTATCAGCCGAAGCACTTCAGACGTCAGCGACGGAGCGGCGCGCGCCGGATTGGAACGTAAGCCTGCTCTTGTATTAAGGGGGCTAGTTCTGCTTCCGGCCGCCCACGCAACGTGCAGGTGTGCTATGGGCGATGGGCCCAGACCCCTGTGCACTTAGGTTTAGACCGGCGTGCTGGCCTCTCTGTTGTGCCTAGGTGGGGCTGCGACGTGTTGATCTTCCGAGGCCGGGCATGACCCAGGAAAGTGTGTCCGGCCAAATGGGATCGAGCGTGTTGGGCTATGTGGTGCACCCCTGCAGGGAAGTTAATCTATTCGAATAGCCGTGATCTTCGGTAACAGGACGACTTGGAGTTGTACCTTGACCTTATGACAACTAGAACCGGATACTTAATAAAACACACCCTTCCAAGTGCCAGATACAACCGGTGGTCGCTCTCTCTCAGGGATACGAGGAGGGGATCGCCGGGTAGGATTATGCTATGAGAAGCTATTTTGGAGATGCTACTTGGAGGACTTCAATCTACTCTCTTATACTTGATGCAAGACGGAGGTTGCCAGAAGCGTAGTCTTCGACAGGATTAGCTATCCCCCTCTTATTCTGGCATTCTGCAGTTCAGTCCACCGATATGGCCCTTTACACATATACCCATGCATATGTAGTGTAGCTCCTTGCTTGCGAGTACTTTGGATGAGTACTCACGGTTGCTTTTCTCCCTCTTTTCCCCTTTCCCTTCTACCTGGTTGTCGCAACCAGATGCTGGAGCCCTGGAGCCAGACGCCACCGTCGACGATGATTCCTACTACACTGGAGGTGCCTACTACTACGTGCAGGCCGCTGACGACGACCTGGAGTAGTTAGGAGGATCCCAGGCAGGAGGCCTGCGCCTCTTTCGTTCTGTATCCCAGTTTGTGCTGGCCTTCTTAAGGCAACTTGTTTAACTTATGTCTGTACTCAGATATTGTTGCTTCCGCTGACTCGTCTATGATCGAGCACTTGTATTCGAGCCCTCGAGGCCCCTGGCTTGTATTATGATGCTTGTATGACTTATTTTATTTGTAGAGTTGTGTTGTGATATCTTCCTGTGAGTCCCTGATCTTGATCGTACACATTTGCGTGCATGATTAGTGTACGATTGAATCGGGGGCGTCACATGAAGTTTGTGGATTATTTAAGCTTGCAGGTATTCCCGATGATGTTGTCAAAAGGAAGGTCTTCCCTTTATCTTTTAAGGGAGATGCAATGACATGGTATAGGCTATGTGATGATACAAGATCTTGGAATTATAAGCGATTGAAATTGGAAGTTCACCAAAAGTTCTATCCTATGCATCTTGTTCATCGTGATCGTAATTACATATATAATTTTTGGCCTCGTGAAGGAGAGAGCATCGCTCAATCTTGGGGGAGGCTTATGTCAATGTTATATTCATGCCCCAATCATGAGCTCTCTCGGGAAATGATTATTCAGAATTTTTATGCTCGGCTTTCTCTTGATAATCACAACTTGCTCGATACCTCCTGTGTTGGTTCCTATATGCTGAAGACTATTGATTTCAAATGGGACTTATTGGAAAGAATTAAATGCAACACTGAAGATTGGGGTTCCGAAGATGGTAAGGAGTCAGGTATGACACCTAAGTTTGATTGTGTTAAATCTTTTATGTCTACCGATGCTTTCTGTGGATTTAGCTCTAAGTATGGACTTGACTCTGAGATAGTAGCTACTTTTTGTGAAACTTTTGCTGCTCACGTTGATCTCCCTAAAGAGAAGTGGTTTAAATATAATCCTCCTGTTGAAGTGAAAGTAGTTGCACCTATTACAGTCGAAGAGAAGACTATTACATGTAGTGATCCTATTATTCCTATTGCTTATGTTGAAAAACCTCCTTTTGCTGTTAGGATAAAAGATCATGTTAAAGCTTCGACTATTGTTCGTAAGAGTAATACTAGGACCTATACACCTCCTGAGCAAATTAATGTTGAACCTAGTATTGCTATGATTAAAGATCTCTTGGATGAAGACTTAGATGGGCATGTTATCTCTTTCTTGGGTGAAACTGCTAATATTGCTAGACCCGATACTAAGACACGTAGACCTATTGTAGGCATGCCTATTATTTTTGTTAAAATTGGAGCTCATTGTTATCATGGCTTATGTGATATGGGTGCTAGTGCTAATGCGATACCTTATGATCTTTATAAAGAAATTATGCACGATATTGCACCAGTTGATTTAGAAGATATTGATGTTACTATTAAGCTTGCTAATAGGGACACCATTAAACCTATTGGGATTGTTAGAGATGTTGAAGTATTGTGTGGGAAGAGTAAATACCCTGCTGATTTTCTTGTTCTCGGTTCCCCACAAGATGATTTTTGTCCCATTATTTTTGGTAGACCCTTCTTGAACACTACTAGTGCTAAAATTGATTGTGAAAAGAATATTGTCACTTTGGCTTAGATGGTATGTCTCATGAGTTTAATTTCGCTAAGTTTAGTAGACAACATCGTGAAAAGGAACCATCTAGTAAGGATGAGATTATTGGTCTTGCTTCCATTGTTGTTCCTCCAACTGATCCGTTAGAACAATATTTGCTAGACCATGAAAACGATATGTTTATGAAGGAAAGGGAAGAAATAAATGAAGTGTTCCTTAAACAAGAACCTATGCTAAAACATAATCTTCCCATTGAAATTCTTGGGGATCCCCCTCCACCCAAGGGTGATCCCGTGTTTGAAGTCAAACCATTACCTGATAATCTTAAGTATGCTTATCTTGATGAAAAAGAAATATATCTTGTTATTATTAGTGCTAACCTTTCAGAGAAAGAAGAAGAAAGATTATTGAAAACTCTGAAGAAGCACCGAGCTGCTATAGGATATACCCTGGATGATCTCAAGGGCATTAGTCCCACATTATGTCAACATAAATTTCAGTGGAGAAAGATGCCAAACCTGTTAGAGATCCTCAAAGACGATTAAATCCCAAAATGAAGGAAGTGGTGAGAAAGGAGATACTAAAACTCCTTGAGGCAGGTATTATTTATCCCGTTGCTGATAGTGAATGGGTAAGCCCTGTCCATTGTGTCCCTAAAAAGGGAGGTATTACCGTTGTCCCTAATGATAAAGATGAATTGATCCTGCAAAGAATTATTACAGGCTATAGGATGGTAATTGATTTCCGCAAGTTAAATAAAGCTACTAAGAAAGATCATTACCCTTTACCTTTTATTGATCAAATGCTAGAAAGGTTATCCAAACACACACATTTTTGCTTTCTAGATGGTTATTCTGGCTTCTCTCAGATACCTGTATCAGCGGGGGATCAATCTAAAACTACTTTTACTTGCCCTTTTGGTACTTTTGCTTATAGACGTATGCCTTTTGGTTTATGTAATGCACCTGCTACCTTTCAAAGATGCATGATGGCTATATTTTCTGATTTTTGTGAAAAGATTTGTGAGGTATTCATGGATGACTTCTCCGTCTATGGATCCTCTTTTGATGATTGTTTGAGCAACCTTGATCGAGTTTTGCAGAGATGCGAAGACACTAGTCTCGTCCTGAATTGGGAAAAGTGTCACTTTATGGTTAATGAAGGCATTGTCTTGGGGCACAAGATCTCCGAGAGGGGTATTGAAGTTGATAAAGCCAAAGTTGATGCTATTGAAAAGATGCCATGTCCCAAGGACATAAAAGGTATAAGAAGTTTCCTTGGTCATGCCGGTTTTTATAGGAGGTTCATTAAGGACTTTTCTAAAATCTCTAGGCCTCTGACTAATTTATTGCAAAAAGATATTCCTTTTGTCTTTGATGATGATTGTGTAGAAGCATTTGAAACACTTAAGAAAGCTTTGATCACAGCACCTATTGTTCAGCCACCTGATTGGAATTTACCTTTTGAAATTATGTGTGATGCTAGTGATTATGCTGTAGGTGCTGTTCTAGGGCAAAGAGTCGATAAGAAATTGAATGTTATCCATTATGCTAGTAAGACTCTTGATACTGCCCAGAGAAATTATGCTACCACTGAAAAAGAATTCTTAGCAGTTGTGTTTGCATGTGATAAGTTTAGACCTTATATTGTTGATTCCAAAGTTACTATTCACACTGATCATGCTGCTATTAAATATCTTATGGAAAAGAAAGATGCTAAGCCTAGACTCATTAGATGGGTTCTCTTGCTCCAAGAATTTGACTTGCATATTATTGATAGAAAGGGAGCTGAGAACCCCGTTGCAGACAACTTGTCTAGGCTAGAGAATGTTCTTGATGACCCACTGCCTATTAATGATAGTTTTCCTGATGAACAATTAGCGGTTGTCAATGCTTCTCGTACTGCTCCTTGGTATGCTGACTATGCTAATTACATTGTTGCTAAATATATACCGCCTAGTTTCACATACCAGCAAAAGAAAAAGTTCTTTTATGATTTAAGACATTACTTCTGGGATGATCCACACCTTTATAAAGAAGGAGTAGATGGTATTATTAGACGTTGTGTGCCTGAGCATGAACAGGAACAAATCCTACGCAAGTGTCACTCTGAATCCTATGGAGGACACCACGCTGGAGATAGAACTGCACACAAGGTACTACAATCTGGTTTTTATTGGCCTACTCTTTTCAAAGATGCTCGTAAGTTTGTCGTATCTTGTGATGAATGTCAAAGAATAGGTAACATCAGTAGACGTCAAGAAATGCCTATGAATTATTCTCTTGTTATTGAACCGTTTGATGTTTGGGGCTTTGATTATATGGGACCTTTTCCTGCCTCCAATGGTTATACACATATTTTAGTTGCTGTTGATTACGTTACTAAGTGGGTAGAAGCTATTCCAACTAGTAGTGCTGATCATAACACTTCTATTAAAATGCTTAAAGAAGTTATTTTTCCGAGGTTTGGAGTCCCTAGATATCTTATGACTGATGGTGGTTCACACTTTATTCATGGTGCTTTCCGTAAGATGCTTGCTAAGTATGATGTCAATCATAGAATTGCATCTCCTTATCACCCGCAGTCTAGTGGTCAAGTAGAGTTGAGCAATAGAGAGCTCAAATTAATTTTGCAAAAGACTGTGAATAGATCTAGAAAGAATTGGTCCAAAAAACTTGATGATGCATTATGGGCCTATAGAACTGCATACAAAAATCCTATGGGTATGTCTCCATATAAGATGGTTTATGGAAAAGCATGTCATTTACCTCTTGAACTTGAACATAAAGCATATTGGGCTATTAAAGAGCTTAATTATGACTTCAAACTTGCCGGTGAGAAAAGGTTATTTGATATTAGCTCACTTGATGAATGGAGAACCCAAGCATATGAGAATGCCAAGCTCTTCAAAGAAAAAGTCAAACGCTAGCATGATAAGAGGATACAAAAGCGTGAGTTTAACGTAGGAGATTATGTGTTATTATTCAACTCTCGTTTAAGATTTTTTGCAGGAAAACTTCTCTCAAAATGGGAAGGTCCCTACGTTATCGAGGAGGTCTATCGTCCTGGTGCTATAAAAATCAACAACTTTGAAGGCACAAATCCGAGGGTGGTAAACGGTCAAAGAATTAAACATTATATTTCAGGTAATCCTATCAATGTTGAAACTAATATTATTGAAACCATAACCCCTGAGGAATACATAAGAGACACTTTCCAGAACGTTCCAGACTCCGAAAAGGCATAGGTACGTGGTACGGTAAGTAAACCGACTCCAAAACAACTCTAATGGCAATTTTCATCAGTTTTGGATTATTTAAGGATTTTAGGAAGAAAGAAGTAGTCCGAAAGGGACACGAGGCTCCCACGAGAGAGGAGGGTGCCCCCCTGTAGGGCGCGCCCCCTGTCTCGTGGGCACCTCGTGTGCCTCCCGGACTCCGTTTTCTTGTATGTTACGTATTTTGGTCGGTAAAAATTCATTATATATACTCCCGAAGGTTTTGACCACCGTATCACGCAAATATCCTCTGTTTTCGTTTCGAGCTGTTTCTGTTTCAGATCTAGAGCATCATGTCGTCTTCAAGCGCTCCCAAGGACAAGTTTTTCGAGAGGGTTATCAACCCCTATCTTGCGGAGGTGCTGCATCACCCTCAAACCATTGAGATGCGTGAGGGGGTGTTGCACATCCGCGATGTGGAAGGACCAAGGCGTACCGGGAGCATGGAGACAAAGCTCGAAGCCATGGAACAAGAAGTTTTCAAGTGTCAAGGGATGGTGGAGCGTGGACTCAACGCCAACCAGATGATGATCACGGAGTTCACCAACAACCACAAGTTGGATGCTAAAGTCATTGAGGAGACCATCTTCAAGCTTCAAGAGAAAATCGAGCACCTCCAAGCCCAGATTTATGACCTGCAAAACCAGAACTGTGAGTATGAATATAGATTCAAGCGAATGAGTTTGGCTGCAGATTTAAGGATCCCGGAGACTCGATCATCCTTTTATGATGGAGAGCCTATGCCTTGGAAGATGGATGACAAGCCTACTCCATCAACAACTCCTACTTCACCACCTCCGAAGAAATAATCACATGGGTATGGGCACTCCCCTTGGCAACTGCCAAGCTTGGGGGAGGTGCCCCGGTATCGTATCACCATCACACTCCTATCTTTACCGCTTTATTTAGTTCGATCCTTTTAGTAGTATCTTGATCTATTAGTTTGAAGTTTTTATATCAAGTAGTTTTGAGTTTTTCGTTGTGATCTCTTTTTGTAAGCGAGTCAGTGTGCTACCTATAAAAAAGATTAGTGTTGAGTCAAGGGCTTTGCTATGTTGCTATGATCTTGAGAAAGTAGAAATAACAAAAGAGTTCATATTGATCTTATGGATAGTGATAACTTCACATATAGAAAGTATGAGGCATAAAAATTGTTGAGAGTTGATGAACGTAGCCTTGGTCATCGTTGCAATTAATAGGAAGTGATAAGGAAAGAGGGGTTCACATATAGATATATTATCTTGGACATCTTTTATGATTGTGAAGCACTCATTAAGTATAACATGCTAAAAGAGTTGGCGTTAGACAAGGAAGACAACGTAATGGTTTATGTTTTCCGACATCTCAGTTAAAGTATATTGTCAGTGACCTTCTAAACATGTTGAGCTTGCCTTTCCCCCTCATGCTAGCCAAAACTCCTTGCACCAAGTAGAGATACTACTTGTGCTTCCAAATATCCTTAAACCCAGTTTTGTCATGAGAGTCCACCATACCTACCTATGGATTGAGTAAGATCCTTCAAGTAAGTTGTCATCGGTGCAAGCAATAAAAATTGCTCTCTAAATATGCATGACTTATTAGTGCAGAGAAAATAAGCTTTGTACGAACTTGTTGTGGAAGTAATAAAAGCGACGGATTGCATAATAAAGGTCCACATACAAGGGGCAATATAAAGTGACGTTCTTTTGCACTAAGATTTTGTGTATCCAACCCTGAAAGCGCATGACAACCTCTGCTTCCCTCTGCGAAGGGCCTATCTTTTACTTTATGTTTTACTTTAATACTTGAGTCAAGGTGATCCTCACCTTTCCCTTTTTCATTTTATCCTTTGGCAAGCTCTTCGTGTTTGAAAGATCATGATATATATATCCGATTGGATGTAAGTTGGCATAGGCTATTATTGTTGACATCACCTAAAGGTGAATACGTTGGGAGGCAACACAATAAGCCCCTATCTTTCTCAGTGTCCGGCTGAAACTCTATAACCACAAGTATTGCGTGAGTGTTAACAATTATGGGAGACTACGAGATAGTTGAGTATGTGAGCTTGCTGAGAAGCTCTATTATTGACTCTTTCTGATGTTACGATAAATTGCAATTGCTGCAATGACTGAGATTATAGTTTGTTAGTTCCCAATGAAGTTTTTGAACCATACTTGACATTGTGAATTGCTTATTACTTGAACATAGGAAATCATATGACAAAATCCATATATGTTGCTGTTATTAGAATGATCATGATGCCCTCATGTCCGTATTTTATTTTTATCGACACCTCTATCTCTAAACATGTGGACATATTTTTCGATTTCGGTTTCCGCTTGAGGACAAGCGAGGTCTAAGCTTGGGGGAGTTGATACGTCCATTTTGCATCATGCTTTTATATCAATATTTATTGCATTATGGGCTGTTATTACACATTATATCTCAATACTTATGGCTATTCTCTCTTATTTTACAAGGTTTACCATGAAGAGGGGAATGCCGGCAGCTGGAATTCTGGCTGGAAAAGGAGCAAACGTTGGAAACCTATTCTGCACAACTCCAAAAGACCTGAGACTCCACGAAACAACCTTTTGGATTTATTAAGGAATTATGAGCAAAAGAAATAGGCCAGGGGGCCCACACCCTGTCCAGGAGACAGGGGGGCGCCCCCCTAGTGGCGCCCCCCCTATCTCCTGGGCTCCCTGGTGGGCCTCCGGTGTCCATCTTCTGCTATATGAAGGGTTTTGTCCTGGAAAAATTCGTGGGCAAGCTTACGAGATGAAACTCCGCTGCCACGAGGCGGAACCTTGGCGGAATCAATCTAGGGCTCTGGCAGAGCTATTCTGCCGAGGACACTTCCCTCCGGGAGGGGGAAATCATCACCAATGATCCTCTCATCGGGAGGGGGTCAATCTCTATCAACATCTTCACCAGCACCATCTCCTCTCAAACCCTAGTTCATCTCTTGTATCCAATCTTGTATCCAAAACCACAAATTGGTACCTGTGGGTTGCTAGTAGTGTTGATTACTCCTTGTAGTTGATACTTATTGGTTTACTTGGTGGAAGATGATATGATCAGATCCTTCATGCATATTATTACACCTCTGATTATGAACATGAATATGATTTGTGAGTAGTTACGTTTGTTCCTGAGGACATGGGTGAAGTCTTGCTATTAGTAGTCATGTGAATTTGGTATTCGTTCGATATTTTGATGAGATGTATGTTGTCTCTCCTCTAGTGGTGTTATGTGAACGTCGACTACATGACACTTCACCATTATTTGGGCCTAGAGGAAGGCATAGGGAAGTAATAAGTAGATGATGGGTTGCTAGAGTGACAGAAGCTTAAACCCTAGTTTATGCGTTGCTTCGTTAGGGGTTGATATGGACCCATATGTTTAATGCTGTGGTTAGGTTTACCTTAATACTCCTTTTTGTAGTTGCGGACGCTTGCAATAGGGGTTAATCATAAGTGGGATGCTTGTCCAAGTTAGGGCAGTACCCAAGTGCCGGTCCACCCACATATCAAATTATCAAAGTACCGAACGCGAATCATATGAGCGTGATGAAAACTAGCTTGACGATAATTCCCAATGTGTCCTCGGGAGCTCCTTCCTCATTATTAGAATTTGTCCAGGCTTATCCTTTGCTACATAAAGGATTGGGCCACCTTGCTGCACTTTATTTACTTTATTTACTTTTTGCTCGTTACTATTTATCTTATCACAAAACTATCTATCACCTACTATTTCAGTGCTTGCAGAGAAAACCTTACTGAAAACCGCTTATCATTTCCTTCTGCTCCTCGTTGGGTTCGACACTCTTACTTATCGAAAGGACTACGATAGATCCCCTACACTTGTGGGTCATCAATCTCCAAGAACACCAAGGAGAACATAGTATTGAAGATCAAAAGGAGATAAGAAGCCATATAGCTACTAACTATGGACCCATAGGTCCGTGGTAAACTACTCACGCATCATCGTAGGGGTAGCAAGGATGATGAAGAACCCCTCCATGATCGATTCCCCCTCTAGCAGAGTGCCAGAAAAGGTCCCCAGATGGGATCACATGAGAACAGAGGATTGTGGCGGCGGAAAAAGTATTTTGTGGACTCCCCTGTAGGTTTTCTGATTTTTGGGAATTTATAGAGGCAGAGTTAGGTCAAAAGGAGGCTCGTGGGCCCCACTATGTACCAGGGCGTTCCTTGGTGCCTAGTGTGCCACTACTTCAGCTTCTCATCCCCTCCCAATGCTTCCAGGGTCTCTGATCGCCAGAAAAAATCTCCAAAAAAATTCCGTGGCATTTGGACTTCGTTTGGTATTGATATTCTGCAAAGTGAAAAACAGGCAAAAAAGAAGAACTTGCACTGGGCACTAAGTTAGTAGGTTAGTCACAAAATGATACAAAGTTGCTTGTAAATGTATATAACACATCAAAGATTGATACTATAATAGCATGGAACAATCAAAAATTATAGATACGTTGGAGACGTATCACTTGCAAATTATTATTTTAAGGGTGGAGTGCCTAAGAAGTTAGGTGATTCAGGAATATCTACTATACCACGCTCCATTAAAACAAGTTATGTCAAAACCGCTTTATGCGATTTAGGAATCGGTGTTAGTGTTATGCCTTTTTATTTATATAGAAGACTTGGTTTGAATAAACTCACACCTACTGAAATATCTTTGCAAATGGATGATAAATCAACTGCTATACCTATCGGTATTTGTGAGGACGTGCATGTTGCTGTTGCAAATGTTACTATCTTAACATACTTTGTTATACTTGATATGCCCGATAACGGAAACATGTCAATTATCCTTGGTAAACCCTTTTTCAATACTGCAGGAGCTGTTATTGATTGCAACAAAAGCAAGGTCACTTTTCACGTCAATGGTAATGAACATACGGTTTATTTTCCGAAGAAACAAAGTTCGGTGAATGGTATCAACTATATTGAAAAGGTTTCGACAATCACTGTTGCAGTTTCAAATTCCCTCTTCCTACTATCGAAAAGAAATATGAAATTCTCATTGTTGGGGAGATGCATATCCCCATTGAGGTAACCTAGTGTTATACAAAACTTCTTTGGTTTCATGTTACTCGGAAATAGTTTGTTAATAATACTTTATCAACCTTATTAATGGATTCATTTTGAGGGGCATGTGGTCGATGAATCTAGTAAGTACAACCTTCTGTAATCATAGTTTGCTCTATGTTATTTGTAGTTTAATAAAGTAAAATGCCATTATTTTCCTATTTTTTAAATTATCCACGAATTAAAAATGGCCTAAAAATAAAAGTGCTCAGAATATTATAAACTTTTAACATGATTTTTTCTGGAATATTTAAGAATTTTTGGTGTTGAATTCATCCAAGTGGGGGTGCCCCTGTTGATCACAAGGCAGCAGGGCGCGACCACCCCCAGGCCGCGCCAAGATGCCTTGTGGGGTCCATAGGACCCTTCTCACTTATCCATTCAGCCCACTTCGTCTCCTACCTCCAAAAATATATTTGTAGCTCTCTCACTCGTGTTCTTGCTCCCAAACCTGAGATTTTCGATCTCTTTGCTCGGAGCTCCATTTGCAAAACTGTTTTGGGGGATTGCTCCTTGGTATGTGACTCCTACATTGGTCCAATTAGTTTTTGCTTTAGTGGATTATATTTTTCATAAGTTTCTGCCATAGGTGCAACTAAAAATGAGCTTGCATGTTGAATTATTTGAGTTCGAAGTAGTTTGAATGCCTAATATACCTTATAGACATTCATATGAGTAGTTGCTATCAATCTTGTGAAGTTTGGTAGACATCATTTTGTGGTCCAAAAAATTTCAGAAAATTGTTCTTAGGAAAATGAACTTCTTCCGGAGAGGTTCCTCGAGTCGGAGTCCCAAGAGAGTCATGATTCCACTTGTAAACTGTGTTGGTATTTCTCCAAAGAGGAAGGGATGATGTAGTATAGAAGAGGTAGGTATTTCCCTAGATTAGAAACCAAAGTTATCAATCCAGTAGGAAAACCATGCAATAACTCGTTGGAAGCACCTACACACAAAATAACAAAGACTTGCACCCAACGCAAACAAGGGATTGTCAATCCCTTGGCGGTTAATTGCAAGGATCAAATCTTGTATTGATAGATAGATACATAAAAACACAAAATAAAATAAAGTAATAAAAGTGCAGCAATTTATTTTTTGAATTTTAATATATGATTTAGATAGACCCAGGGGCCATAGTTTTCACTAGAAGCTTCTCTCTTGAAGATAGCATATGGTGGGTAAACAAATTACTATTGGGAAATTGATAGAAAAGGGAATAATCATGACGATATCTAAGGCAATGATCATGTATATAGGCATCACGTCCGAGACAAGTAGATCGACTCCTGCCTGCATCTACTAGTATTACTCCACACATCGACTACTATCCAGCATGCATCTAGAGTATTAAGATCATAAAGAACGGAGAAACGCCTTAAGCAAGATGACATGATGTAGACAAAGTAAACTCAGTTAATATGAATAAACCTCATCTTTTTATCCTTAATGGCAACGATACAAATATGTGTCATGTCCCTTTCTGTCACTAGGATTGAGCACCGCAAGATCGAACCCATCACAAAGCACCTCTCCCATTGCAAGAAAAATCAGTCTAGTTGGCCAAACCAAATCAATAAATTGGAGAGAAATACAAAGTTATAATAATCATGCATAAAAGAGTTCAGTCAAGAATCAAATAATATTCATAGATAATCTGATCATAAACTCACAATTCATCGGATCCCAACAAACACATCAAAAAGTATTACATCAAATAGATCCCCAATAACATCAAGGAGAACATTGTATTGAAGATCAAAGAGAGAGAAGAAGCCATCTGGCTACTAGCTATGGCCCCGTAGGTTTGTGGTAAACTACTCACTCATCATCGGAGGGGCAACAAGGTTGATGTAGAACCCCTCCGTGGTTGCTCCCTGATGACCCACAAGTATAGGGGATCAACAATAGACCTTTCGATAAGTAAGAGTGTTGAACCTAACAAGGAGTAGAAGGAAATGACAAGCCGTTTTCAGCAAGGTATTCTCTGCAAGCACTGAATTATCGGTAACAGATAGTTTGGTAGTAAGGTAATTCATAACGGGTAACAAGTGTAGAAAAGGTGTAGCAAGGTGTACCAATCCTTTTTATAACAAAGGACAAGCCTGAACGAACTCTTATATAAAGCAAGCGCTCCCGAGGAAACATGGGAATTATCGTCAAGTTAGTTTTCATCATGCTCATATGATTGATGTTTGCTACTTTGATAATTTGATATGTGGGTTGACCGGTGATTGGGTGTTGTCCTTACTTGGTCATGCTGCCCACTTATGATTAACCCTCTCTCACAAGCATCCACAACTATGAAAGAACAATTAAGATAAATCTAACCGTAGCATTAAACATGTGTGTCCAACTCAGCCCCTTACGAAGCAACGCATAAACTAGGGTTTAAGCTTCTATCACTCTAGCAACCCATCGTCTACTTGCTACTTCCCAATGCCTTCCCCTCAGCCCAAATCATGGTGAAGTTTCATGTAGTCGACATTCACATAATTCCACTAGAGGAAAGACAACATACATCTCATAAAAATATCAAACAAATACCAAATTCACATGATTACTTCAACATACATCTTATCCAAATATCGAACGAATACCAAATTCACATGATTAGTTATAACAAGGCCTCTCACATGTCCTCAGGAACGAAAGTAACTACTGACAAAGCATGTTCATCTTCATGATCAGAGGGGTATTGAATATCATTAAGGATCTAAACATATGATCTTCCACCGACTAAACCAACTAGCATCAACTTTAAGGAGTAATCAGCACTACTAGCAACCCACATGTACCAATCTGCGGTTTTGAGACAAAGATTGAATACAAGAGATGAACTAGGGTTTGAGAGGAGATGGTGCTGGTGAAGATGTTAATGAATATTGGTCCCCCCATGATGAGAGGACCGTTGGTGATGATGATGGCTTCGATTTCCCCCTCTTGGAGGGAACTTCCCCGGTTGAATCGCTTCGCTAGAGACCTAGATTGCTTCTACCCAGGTTCCGCATCGAGACAGTGGTTCTTCTTCCCGAAACTCCCCTCTCTATTTTTTCTAGGTGAAACCCCTTCATATAGCAGAAGATGGGCACCGGAGACTGGCCAGGGGGCCCACAAGCTCAAGGGGCGTGCCTTGGGGGGGGGGGGTAGGACATGTCCCCCAGGCTTGTGGCCACCGGGTGGTTCCCCTCCTGGTATTTCTTTGCCCATTATTTTTTATATATTCCAAAATAATTCTTTGTAAAGTTTCAGGACATTTGGGATTGTGCAGAATAGGGACATCAAATTTGCTCCTTTCAGTCCAGAATTCCAGCTGCCGGCATTCTACCTCTTCATGTGAACAAAATAGGAGAGAAAATGCATAAAAAATGCATCGTAAGGTGTAATAACAGTCCATAACGTAATAAATATCAACATAAAAACATGATGCAAAATGGACATATCAACTCCCCCAAGCTTAGACCTCACTTTTCCTCAAGCGAAAGCCGAAACCGATAATCTTGACCACATGTTTAGAGATAGAGGTGTTGATAAAATAAAATACGGACATGAGGGCATCATGATCATCATTACAACAGCAATATATTGTCATATAACTTCTGATGCTAAAGTGATACTTTGTTCACAAGGTAAAGTATGAACCATAAACTATGGTCTCAGTCATTGATGCAATTGCAAGTTGTCATAATGTCAGAAAGAGTCTAAATAAGAGCTTTTATTTGGCAAGTTCACATACTCAACCATCATTTAATCTTTCATAATTGCTAACACTCGCGGATACTTATGGGTGAAGCTTCAATCAGACACATAGAAAGATAGGGGATTATGATTTTGCCTCCCAACTCTTCACCTCAAGGGTAATGTCAATAATAATAACTCATGATCACCTACATCTGACCAGATATGTGTGCCTAGATCTTTCTCTAGCACATGATGCTTGCCAAGAAGAGAAAATAAAAAGAATGGTGGAAACCACCATGGCTCTTGCCTAAAGGTAGATAATTAAAATAAAATAGAGGCCCTTCGCAGAGGGAAGTAGAGGTTGTCATGCGCCTTTTATTTGGATCCACAAATTCTTAATGCAAAGGAACGTCATTTTATATTGCCCCTTGTGATAACGACCTTTATTATATAGTCCGTCGCTTTTATTTCTTCCCATCACAGGTTCGTATAAAGTTTATTTTTCTCACAACAAAAGACCACACATATTTAGAGAGCAGTTTGTATTTCTTTGCACCGATGACAACTTACTTGAAGGATCTTACTCAACCCATAGGTAGGTATAGTGGACTCCTTTGACAAAACTGAGTTTAAGGATTTTGGATGCACAAGTAGTATCTCTACTTAGTGCGGAGTTTTTGGCTAGCATGAAATAGAAAGCAAGCTCCAAATATTAGAGGTTCTATGACAATATAACTTCCATTCGGATATAAGCAGCCATAACACATTACGTTGCCTTTCTTGTCTAACATCAACTTATTAGCATGTAATATTTTAATGAGTGCTCACAATCACAAAAGATGTCCAAGATAGTATATTCATATGTGAAACCTCTCTTTCCTTATTACTTCTTGTTAATTGCAACAATGAACAATACTATGTTTGTAAACCCTCAAAAAAATTCATGCATTCTACTTCTTATACGTGAAATCATCACTCTCCATAAGATCATTATATAATCTTTTATTTCCTTTATTCTTATTTTTTTCAAAGATCAAAGAAAGAAAGCAAAACACCCAACTCGAAACTAATCTTTATTATATAACTCTCATACTCGATTACATAGATAGAACATGAAGCAAGAACTTAAAGACTATATCATACTAAATTTTTATTCTACTAGATCACGATTTAACCAAAAGGATCGAACTAAGATAGACGATAATAATAAGGATGGTGATACGATACCGGGGCACCTCCCCGAAGCTTGTCACAAGCCAAGGGGAGTGCCCATACCCGTGTACTCAAGTCTCCTTTTTTGGAGGTGGTGATGATGAAGTTGATGATGCGGGGGGCTTGTCTTTCGCTGTAGCGACCAGACCTCAAACAGTCTGATCTCTGTGCATCAGTGTCATCCTTGGACCAGTAATGCTGACACACACAATACTTGAAGGATTTATAGCAGAGTAGCAATCACACACTTATTACATCGAATGTCTCAAAAGAGAACTCATTACAATAAATATGGCTTAAGGCCATCTAATAACGATAACAACGGAAGGCTTGGAAGATAAGTGAGTCAATCAACTCCAACGGCATCACTGAGTATAGAACCACGATCCTAAGGCATCTTACTCGTCGTCTGAAGAGTCTGCAACATGAACGTTGCAGCCCGAAAACGAGTCGGCACATGGAATATGCTGGCAATGTAAGACATAGAGAGTAATGAAAAGATAAAGCTATACTACATGCATATATGGCTGGTGGAAAGCTCTATGGTTACAGTTTTTGCATAAAGCCAGTTTTTTCCCTACTTCAAAGGAATAAATTTTATTTAACTATCATGGTGGTTGTTAAACATTGAGAATGGTTGACAGCATTCTCAATCCCAATTAAGTATCATTATTAAAACCCAACAATATTTATTAAAGTAACATGATGAGATTCACATGATAATCTAAGTACTAGATACTCAAAACGTCCATAACCGGGGACACGGCTAATCCTGATTAGTTTATACACTCTGTGGAGGTTTGCGCACTTTTCCCACAAGACTCGATCTCCTCCGTTTGTTTTCTCGCACTGCATGGTGTTTGAGAAACGGATGACCGAGACATAGTCTTTCAGAAGAGCTAGCACCTTATGATTGGGTAGACCGTACCAACCTACATCCCCTACATCCGCTAGTCTACCACTGTAAGAGTTCGCACGACTTAATCAACTATGCTAGAGCCCATAGTAGCATTGTGGCTGCACACGGAAGTTTCTAGCTTGAACAATCTTATGATCCCTTTGAGCCTGGGTGGCGGTCCATAAAAAACAGACAATCCTGGAATACCCAGGTGCCTCAATCCACCCAGATGTGTGTTTAAGTTGCCATCTTAAATAAACCATTAAATAACAATCTCACATCTCTCATGGATACACTCACCCAATCCACGTCTACTAGCATATCATGGCATAATAAGCAAACGTAGAAGTAACTCCCAGGGGTTTGATAATAAACATGGCAATAGGTTCTATCTTATCTACTTCCCAAAACCCACATATTATTTAGATCCTAATCATGCAATGTTTGAGGATTGATTTAATGCAATAAAAACTGGGTAGTAAAGAGATATGATCAAAGTGTTACTTGCCTTGCTGATGATCCGTGAAACCTAGGGATTCGAAGTAGCAAGCGGGGCAATCCGAATACTCTATCGCAACAAACAAATAAGCAAGCATACAATAAGTACTCATCTAATGCACAGGTAAAACTCAAATAAGAGATCTAACCAGAAAATTCAACTTAAGAACTCCGGTTGGCAAAATAATCAAATCGAACGAAGGAACGAAAATCAAATGGCGAAAGAAACAAGCTTCGTTTACTAATATGGACCTAGGTCAAATTTTACAGAAGCAAAAACTTGTTTGAATAGATTAAACGGAAAGAGGGTTTCGAGGCGAAACTCTAGGCGCTTGAATTGCCTGATTTCGATAAACGAGCGAAGAGATAAACTAAAACGAAAATCGGATCAGAAATCGCGATCAGAAATAATCGCGGAATAATCCGATAAAAAGAAAAACTGACAAACAGATTAACGAACGGACGTTAGTTAACTGAAACTAAATGATAAAAAACGTTCGTTAAAACGAACGAACGACGAATGCTCGCTAAATAAAATAAACCAAAAAAAAGAGCAAAAACTGATCTAAAAAAACCTAGGGTTTCTAAAAAACCGAGGTGGTTTTCTTAAAAAGAAACCTGTCCGGCGGCGGGCGGCGGCGGTACCTCCGGCGAGGCACTCCGGCGGGGCGGCGGGGCTCCGTCGGGGTGGGGCGTCAGCGGCAGCGGCGTTCCCGGCGGCGGCGGTGACTCGGGCAGCGGGGCGGCTCGGGCGGTGCGGCTCCGGCGGCGGGACTGGGACAGGGTGAGAGGGGGGGCACGGTATATAAAGGGGGGGGGGGTCGGCGGCTTGCTTGGGCGAGGGGGCGCCCGGGGAGGAATCCGACTCGGACTCTCCTCGGCATCCGTGCCGTGCACGGCGACGCGCGCGAGGGGAGGCGGCGGCGCGAGTAGGCCACCTTGGCTGGGCCTTCGGCCCAGTCGGGTGTGGGCGCGTTTTTTTAAATAAATCCGCCGAACAGAAAATAAATTCTAGAAAAAGAAATAAAAACCTAAATATGCCAAAACAAATTTTCACTGTCTAAATAGAATATTTAGAACAAGATGAACATTTTCTTGGCCCTAAAATGCAGTTTTGAAAAACATGCAATTTTTCCTAAATTCAAATAAAATAGCGAGAACTCCAAAATAACCTTATTTGATTTTTTATTAAATCCTCAATATTTCTTTATTTTGGGAAAGTCATTTTATTCCCTCTCTTTTATTTTTATAATCAAAATAATTGAAGATAAAATAAATAAAATCAAATGATCCTATTTTCAAAATTCGAGAAAACCCAAATATGAAAATAACGAAATCCCCAACTCTCTCCGAGGGTCCTTGAGTTGCCTAGAATTTCTAGGATCAAACCAAAAGCAAAAAAAAATATGATATGCATTGATGATCTAGTGTATAACATTCCAAATTGAAAATTTGGGATGTTACAAACCTACCCCCCTTAAGATGAATCTCACCCTCGAGATTCGGGTTGGCTAGAAAATAGGTGAGGGTGGTCCTTTAGTAGATCTTCATCTCGCTCCCAGGTGGCTTCATCCTCGGTGTGGTGGCTCCACTGAACCTTGCAAAACTTGATAACCTTGTTGCGGGTGACTCGGCTGGCATATTCAAGGATCTTGACGGGTTTCTCCTCATAGGTCAAATCACTGTCCAACTGAATCGCCTCCAGCGGTACCGTATCTCTCAGTGGTATATCAGCCATCTTCGCGTGGCACTTCTTCAACTGGGACACGTGGAATACATCATGAACTGCTGACAATCCTTCGGGAAATTTCAACTTGTACGCAACTTCTCCCATACGCTCCAAAACTTTGTATGGTCCCACAAAACGTGGCGCTAACTTTCCTTTAACTCCAAAGCGCTTAACTCCTCGAAGTGGAGATACATGAAGATAAACTCTGTCTCCAACTTCGTAAACTGTCTCCCTGCATTTTGAATCTGCGTAGCTCTTCTGCCTGGACTAGGCTACCTTGAGCCTATCGCGAATCAACTTCACCTTCTGTTCAGACTCTTTAATCAAATCCGGTCCAAATAACTAGCGGTCTCCAACTTCATCCCATGGTAATGGGGTCCTGCACTTCCTTCCGTACAAGGCTTCAAAAGGGGCCATCTTCAAACTGGATTGATAACTGTTCTTGTAAGAAAACTCTGCATATGGAAAATTGTCATCCCAACTAGATCCATAATCTAGCGCACATGCTCTCAGCATATCCTCCAAAATCTGATTGACTCTCTTGGTCTGTCCATCTGTCTGCGGGTGAAAAGCTGTACTGAGCTCTAGCCTGGTACCCAAAGTTTCATGCAACTGATTCCAGAACTTTGAGGTAAACTGGGTTCCTCTATCTGATACAATGCTCCTCGGAACTCCATGTAGACATACGAACCTGGTCATGTATATCTTTGCCAACTTAGCACTGGTGTAAGTAGTCTTTACTGGTATGAAATGAGCTACCTTCGTCAAACGATCGACTACAACCCAAATCGAGTCATAGCCTGAATGAGTCCTTTGCGATCCCGTAATAAAATCCATGCCTAGCTTATCCCACTTCCATTCGGGTATTGGCAATGGCTGTAACAATCCTGCTGGCTTCTGATGCTCTGCTTTTACTCTCTTACATATATCGCAAACTGCTACATATTCCACAATATCCTTCTTCATTCCGGTCCACCAGAAAGTATCCTTCAAATCCAAATACATCTTGGTATTTCCTGGGTAAATCGAATATGGTGAATTATGGGCCTCTTGCAAAATCACTTTCCTGATCTCCGGGTCATTAGGCACATAAACACGGTCTTCAAACCATAACGTATCGTGCTCATCCTCATGAAATCCTATAGCTTTTCCTTTGTTCATCTTCTCCTTTATAGAGGCAATCTTCTTACCAGTCTTCTGAGCTTCCCTGATCTTATCCATCAAAGTAGACTGAATCTCCAATGCTGCTACATAACCTCTTGGAACTATCTCCAAGTATAGGTCATGAATATCCTCGGCTAACTCCTTCGGTATTTCTCCAGTCATTAGTGTGTTGACATGGCTCTTATGGCTCAACGCATCGGCTACTACGTTAGCCTTTCCGGTATGATAATGCAATCTCATATCATAATCCTTGATGAGCTCCAACTATCTCCTTTGCCTGAGATTCAACTCCTTCTACGTGAAAATGTACTTTAAACTCTTGTGATCCGTGTATACTTCACAATGGTTTCTGATGAGAAAAGGTCTCCAAGTCTTCAATGCATGCACTATGGCTGCTAACTCCAAATCATGTGTGGCATAATTCAACTCATGAGGTTTCAGCTGTCGTGAAGTGTACGAAACAACTCTTCCCTCCTGCATAAGCACTGCTCCAAGTCCTCGACGTGAAGCGTCACAATACACCTCGTAATCCTTGCTCTGATCTGGCAGAATCAATACTGGCGATGTAACCAAACATTCCTTAAACTCCTAGAAACTGGTGTCACATTCCTCAGTCCATTTGAACTTGGTATCCTTCTTCAACAACTCCGTCATAGGTTTTGCAATCTTCGAGAAATTCTCTATGGACCTCCGGTAGTATCCTGCCAGTCCAAGAAAACTCTGGATCTCTCCAACTGTTGTTGGTGCTTCCCAGTTTGTCACAGTGACAACTTTGGTGGGGTCTACTGCTATACCTTCTCTGGATATAACATGTCCGAGGAATCCAACTTCCTTTAACCAAAATTCACATTTGCTGAACTTGGCGTATTACTGATGTTCTCTGAGCTTCTCAAGCACCAAATGCAAATGCTCCTTATGCTCTTCTTCGTTCTTCGAGTAGACCAAAATATCATCAATGAACACCATGACGAACTTATCCAAAAACTCCATAAACACCTTGTTCATCATGTTCATGAAATAGGCAGGCACGTTAGTTAGACCAAATGACATAATGGTGTACTCGTACAGCCCATACCTGGTGGTAAAAGCCGTCTTAGGTATATCCTGCTCTCGAATCTTCAACTGATGGTATCCTGATAGCAAATCGATCTTGGAAAATACCTTAGCTCCTTGCAATCGGTCAAACAGATCATTGATCATCGGCAGTGGGTACTTGTTCTTGATTGTTACTGCATTCAATCCTCGATAATCAACAACCATCCTCAATGATCCGTCCTTCTCCTCAACTAGAAGTACTGATGATCCCCAAGGCGAAGAACTTGGGCGAATATATCCTTTATCCAGTAACTCCTTAATCTCTTCCAGATCTTTTGCAGGCATTCTGTACGGTCTCTTAGATATTGGCCCTGTGCCTGGCAAAAGCTCTATCAAAAACTCAATGTCTCTATCCGGTGGCATGCCTAGCAACTCCTATGAGAAAACATGAGGAAAATCCTTCACCACTGGTACTTTTTCCTGCACAACTCCTGATAATGAATTTACTTGTGTCCTCTTCGGCTCATGCCGGGATACATACTTGAATCTTCTTCCTTCTGGCGTTGTAAGCAAAATCGTCTTACTAGCGCATTCAATGTTCCCTCCATACTTTGATAACCAATCCATGCCTAATATCACATCCAGTCCTTGTGATTCCAGTACTATTAGGTCCGAGGGAAACACGTAGTTTCCAATCCATAATGGTAACTGATCACACCATAGACTAGCCATATACTCTGCTCCAGGCGAGGTTACTAACATGGGTGACCTAAGGGCTTGGGTTGGCCGTTTATACTTATCCACAAATCCCCTTGAGATATATGAATGCGATGCACCAGTATCAAAAAGAACGAGTGCAGTAAATGACTTAACCAAAAACTTACCTATTACTGCATCTGGCTGAGCTTCAACCTCCTCCACATTAACGTGGTTCACTTCTCCCCTATTAAATGGGTTCGGCTTCTTCCCTGAGCTTCCATTGCCATTTCCATTCTGGGTTTCAGGACATTCATTGGCATAATGTCCATTCTTCTAACACTTATAGCAAGTGACTTGGCTCAGGTCTCTCTTGGCTGGGGTTGACGGGTTAGTATGGTTCTGGCCGTTGCTTCCTCCATTCCCGTTACCCTTCTTGGGGCCATTATGATTATGCGTGCTACCTCCTCCATGGGTATGCTGAAAATGTCCTCCCAATTTCGGGGTAAAACGTGGCCTCTGCTGAGCTCCGGAATTGTACTTCCCTTGTCCATACTTCCTCTTGTGGTTCTCAATCTGCTTCTGCTTCCCTTCAATCATAAGGGCACGGTCTACCAACTCCTGGTAGTTGTTGAAGCTTGCTACCATAAACTGCATGCTCAGCTCATCATTCAGTCCTTCCAGGAACTTCTCCTTCTTAGCTGCATCCGTAGCAACGTCATCTGGGGCATAACGTGCGAGCTTACTAAAGTCATCCACATACTGGCCAACTGTACGTCCTCCTTGGCGCAAGTTGTGAAACTCACGCTTCTTCATGGCCATAGCTCCTGCTGATACATTGGCAGTACAGAAAGCCTACTGAAACTGATCCCATGTGACAGTGTCCACAGGATAAGTGGCTGTGAAATTCTCCCACCATGATGCTGCGGGTCCTTCAAGCTGATGTGCGAAAAAATGCACCTTTTCCGCATCTGTGCATCCTGCAGTGGTTAACTCCCTTCCTATCTTGCGGAGCCAATCATTTGCAACAATCGGCTCGGTGCTACTGGAAACCACCGGCGGATTCAGTCTAAGGAAACGGGTTAAGTGATCAACAGGTGGTGGTGGTGGTGGGTTGTTGTTGTTGTTCCCCGGATTCTGATTCTGTACTAGCAACTGCATCAAGGCATTCTGCTACTGGATCAACTGGGTGAGCTCGGGTGGGAAAGCAAATCCATTGTCACGTCTCAGAGGCATCTGAGGGTTTAGAAGAGATGAGGATATAGAATAGAATAAGGTCTAGGGAGAAAACACTACCCATATGCACATGAGACAAATGCAAACAAAATCACTTCATTCAATCAAACAAGGGCATACAACGGTCTAACTATCGTTACAAAAGTGCTCGGACTATACTAGATACATGGGGGAATACTACTACTGTCATGGAGGTTGACTAGAAAAACTGCTCCGATGAAGACTCCATGATATCTGCTCCAGCTTCATCAACATAGTCATCATCGCTATCATCTGGGTCCGAGTCGGTGTCGTCAATGATGATGTAGTTCTTTGGACAGGTGCAATCTTCGTCTTCTCCTCCAGTCGCGGGAAATCCCATGAATATTTTTAGCTTCTTCTTTAGATCATCGCTCTTCTCCACGAGTGTCACAATTTCCTCCTCATATCCATCGCGTGTAGATTTGAGTTCTTCCTCCAGTTCTGTGATCTTCGTCATGGCCTTCTTCAGGTCTATCATGCCTGCGCACATCTGGTTCTCCTGGTGTCGAATGTGCTGGTTTAACTCCTGGATGAAAGCTACAATTGATCTGTCCTTCCTAGTGCTGATCATCTCCCATTGCTCATCTCGGCGCCCACAAATCTGGTAAATAGTATCCTTGAGATCCTTGTGGTAAACTTCTCCAATGCGTCCCATGGTGATGTGGGCTGCCATGCTCTTTCCTAGACTCCAGGTTGGTGCATCAAAGGAAAACTCTATGGGCTCGGTGACGGGCATGAACGTCCGTCCTGGGACTTGAACTTGAATCATCCAGTGCTCCTCTTCAGGTAAAGTGGTGTTGTAAGTCCCGGTGAAGCTTGGCACTCCGATGTTCAGGTACTTGGTGACTTCCTTCAGGAGGCGTCCAAAGGGTGTATCTTCCTCCGGTTGCGTGAACTTGTTCCTTGCACCCGCCATCCTAAAAGAATAGAAAAGATGAGGAGTCAGAAATGAGAAGAGTGAGTAGTGATCTAGGGCTTTAGCTTAGTGGTCGTGTCCTACAGTCAGCGTGTGCTCTGATAACATCTTGTAGCGACCAGAACTCAAACAGTCTGATCTCTGTGCATCAGTGTCATCCCTGGATCAGTAACGCTGAACGCACAATACTTGAAGGATTTATAACAGAGTAGCAATCACACACTTATTACATCGAATGTCTCAAAAGAGAACTCATTACAATAAATATGGCTTAAGGCCATCTAATAACGATAACAGCGGAAGGCTTGGAAGATAAGTGAGTCCATCAACTCCAACGGCATCACTGAGTATAGAACCACGATCCTAAGGCATCTTACTCGTCGTCTGAAAAGTCTGCAACTTGAACGTTGCAGCCTTGAAAACGGGTCAACACATGGAATATGCTGGCAATGTAACACATAGAGAGTAATGAAAAGATAAAGCTATACTACATGCATATATGGCTGGTGGAAAGCTCTATGGTTACAGTTTTTGCATAAAGCCAGTTTTTTCCCTACTGCAAAGGAATAAATTTTATTTAACTATCATGGTGGTTGTTAAACATTGAGAATGGTTGACAGCATTCTCAATCCCAATTAAGTATCATCATTAAAACCCAACAATATTAATTAAAGTAACATGATGAGATTCACATGATAATCCAAGTACTAGATACTCAAAACATCCATAACTGGGGACACGACTAATCATGATTAGTTTATACACTCTGCAGAGGTTTGCGCACTTTTCCCACAAGACTCGATCTCCTCCATTTTTTTTCTCGCACTGCATGGTGTTTGAGAAACGGATGACCAAGACATAGTCTTTCAGAAGCGCTAGCACCTTACGATTGGGTAGACCGTACCAACCTACATCCCCTACATCTGCTAGTCTACCACTGTAAGAGTTCGCACGACTTAATCAACTATGCTAGAGCCCATAGTAGCATTGTGGCTGCACACGGAAGTTTCTAGCATGAATAATCTTATGATCCCTTTGAGCCTGGGTGGCGGTCCATAAAAAAACAGGCAATCCTGGAATACCCAGGTGCCTCAATCCACCCAGATGTGTGTTTAAGTTGCCACCTTAAATAAACCATTAATTAACAATCTCACATTGTCATGGATACACTCACCCCAATCCACGTCTACTAGCATAGCATGGCATAATAAGCAAACGTAGAAGTAACTCCCAGGGTTTAATAATAAACAGGGTAATAGGTTCTACCTTATCTACTTCCCAAAACCCACATATTATTTAGATCCTAATCATGCAATGTTTGAGGATTGATCTAATGCAATAAAAACTGGGTAGTAAAGAGATTTGATCAAAGTGTTACTTGCCTTGCTGATGATCCGTGAAACCTAGGGATTCGAAGTAGCAAGCGGTGCAATCCGGATAATCTATCACAACAAACAAACAAACAAGCATACAATAAGTACTCATGTAATGCACAGGTAAAACTCAAATAAGAGATCTAGCCAGAAAATTCAACTTAAGAACTCCGGTTGGCAAAAGAATCAAATCGAACGAAGCAACGAAAATCAAACGACAAAAGAAACAAGCTTCATTTACTTATCTCGAGCTAGGTCAAATTTTAAAGAAGCAAAAACTTGTTTGAGTAGATTAAACAGAAAGAGGGTTTCGTGACGAAACTCTAGGCGCTTGAATCGCCTTATTCTGATAAACGAGCGAAGAGATAAACTAAAATGATAATCGGATCAGAAATCGCGATCAGAAATAATCGCGGAATAATCCGATAAAAAGAAAAATTGACGAACAGATTAAAACAGACGTTCGTTAACTGAAACTAAACGGCGAAAAACGTTCATTAAAACGAACGGCGAACGCTCGCTAAATAAAATAAACCAAAAAACGAGCAAAAACCGATCTAAACAAACCTAGGGTTTCTAAAAAAACCAAAGTGGTTTTCTTAAAAAGAAACCGGTCCGGCGGCGGGCTGGACGGTACCTCCGGCGAGGCACTCCGGCGGGGCGGGGTGGCTCCGGCGGGGCGACGAGGGGCAGTAGGGCTCCGGCTTGGTGGGGCCTCGTCGGCGGCGGCGACTCGGACGGCGGGGCGGCTCGTGCGGCGCGCTCCGGCGGGGGGCTTGGACGGGGTGAGGGGGGCGGTATATAAAAGGGGGGGCAGTGACTTGCTTGGGCGAGGGGGCGCCCGGGGAGGAGTCCGGCTCGGACTCTCCTCGGTGTCCGTGCCGCGCACGGCGACACGTGCGAGGGGAGGCGGCGGCGCGAGCAGGCCGGCCTGGCTGGGCCTTCGGCCCAGTCGGGTGCGGGCGCGTTTTTTTAATAATTCCGCCGAACAGAAAATAAATTCTAGAAAAAGAAATAAAAATTTGAAAATACCAAAACAAATTTTCACTGTCTAAATAGAATATTTAGAACAAGATGAACATTTTCTTGGCCCTAAAATGCAGTTTTGCAAAACGTGCAATTTTTCCTAAATTCAAATAAAATAACGAAAACTCCAAAATAACCTTATTTGATTTTTTTTATTAAATCCTCAATATCTCTTTATTTTGGGAAAGTCATTTTATTCCCTCTCTCTTATTTTTATAATTGAAATAATTGAAGATAAACTAAATAAAATCAAATGATCCAATTTTCAAAATTTGAGAAAACCAAAATATGAAAATAACGAAATCCCCAACTCTCTCTAAGGGTCCTTGAGTTGCGTAGAATTTCTAGGATCAAACCAAAAGCAAACAAAAATATGATATGCATTGATGATCTAGTGTATAACATTCCAAATTGAAAATTTGGGATGTTACATCCGTCTTCCAAGGCATAGGCTCCCCATCATAGAGGGGTGAACGAGTCTCTGGAATCCTGAAATCTGCAGCTAACTCATCCTCTTAAATCTGGAGTCATACTCACAGTTTTGGTTTTGTAAATCATAGATCTGTACTTGGAGGTGCTCAAGTCATTCGTGAAGCCTGAAGATGGCCTCTCCAATATTATCGTTGTCCATCTTGTGATCACGGGTGAATCCTGTGATCATGAAGTGGTTGGTGTTGCGTCCGCGTTCCACCATCCATTGGCACTTGAAGATCTCCTACTCCACTGCTTCAAGCCTAGTCTCCACGCTTTCGGTCTTCTTTGGCCCTTGAACATCCCGGATGTGAAGCACCCCCTCACGCATCTCGATGGTTTGAGGGTGTTTTATCACCTTCGAAAGGTAGGGGCTGATTACCTTCTCGCATAACTTGTCCTTGGATGAGCTTGGAGACATGATGGTGATCTAGATCTGTCAGAAAAACAACGCGAAATAAAAATGAAGGATATTGTCATAATATGGTGCTCAAAACTTACGGAAGTTTATATAATGAATTTTTACCATGCAAAACATGTAATCTGGAAAAAAAACGGAGTCTAGACAGCACACAAGGGCACCACAAGTTCGGGAGGCGTGCCCAGGGGGTAGGGTGCGCCCCCAGGCTTGTCGCATGATCGTGCGGTTTCCAGACTAATTATTTTCCTAATTTTTTAAATATTCCAAAATGGAGAAAATTGCCTTTATGGAACTTTTGGAGTCGATTCACTTACCGTGTCACATAGCTATTCCTTTCTAGGGTTCTGGAGCGTTCCGAAAAAGTTTCCCTTACCATACACCTCCGGTGGTTATGGAATGGATAATGTTAGTCTCAATATTTATAGGCTTACCTGAGATACAATGTTAATTCTTTGCCCATTCACCACCCCTCGGGTTGTGCCTGCGGTGTTGTTGATCTTTATAGCACCAAAAGCGATAAACTTTTTTGATAACGTAGGGGTCCTTCCCATTTGGAAAGAAGGTTTTCCTGCAAAGAATCATAAATGACAATTGTATAGAAGACTGATCAACCTACATTGAATTCTGCTTTTTGTATTCTTTGTCATGCCATCTTTATCTTTCTTTAACAGCTTAGCATTTTTCAAAGCCTAGGTTTCTCCATTCATCAAGTGAGTAATATCAAATAATCTCTCTTCACCAGCAAGTTTAAAATCATTAATTGAGTATTTAATTGCCCCAATCAGCTTTATTTCTAACTCAATGGTAATTGGCATGCTTTTCCATACACCATTTTATATGGAGACATACCCATAGGATTCTTATATTGCAGTTCTATAAGCACATAGTGCATCATCAAGTTTCTTAGACAATTTTCTAGATCTGTTGCAGTCTTTATGCAAGATGCAACTTTTTTCCCTATTACTTAAATTCAAACTTGACCACTATAGTGAGGATGATAACGGGATGCAATTCTATGGTTAACATCATATTTAGCTAGAATTTTACGGAAAGCACCATGAATAAAGTGTGAACCACCATATGTCATAAATATCTAGGGACTCCAAACCTTAGGAAAATAACTTCTTTAAGCATTTTTAATGGAAGTGTTCGTGATCAGAACTACTAGTTGGAATAGCTTCTACCACTTAGTAACGTTGATCAACAGCAACTAAAATATGAGTGTACCCATTGGAGGAAGGAAAAGGTCCCATATAATCAACCCCAGACATCAAATGGTTCAATAACAAGTGAATAGTTCATAAGCATTTCCTGACGTCTATCAACATTACCAATTCTTTGACATTCATTCAAAGACAAAACAAACTTACATGCATCTTTGAAAAGAGTAGGGCCTATAAAAACTAGATTATAATACCTTATGTGCAGTTCTGCCTCCCGCATTGTGTCCTACATAAGCCTCGCAGTGACACTTCCATAGGATTTGTTCATGTTCATGCTCAGGTATACAACGTCTAATAATACCATCTACCCCTTCTTTATATAGATGTGGGTCATCCCAAAAGTAATGTCTTCAATCAAATAAAAACTTTTTATTTTGTTGGTAAGTGAAACTAGGTAGTGTATATTTAGCAACAATGTAATTGGCATAGTCTGCATACTAAGGACTACTACGAGAAGCCTTTATAATAGCTAATTGTTCGTCAAGAAAACTATCATTAATAGGCAGTGGGTCATCAAGAACATTATCCATTCTAGACAAATTATCAGCTATGAGATTCTCAGCTCCTTTTCTATTAGTGATATGCAAGTAAAACTCTTGTAACAAAAGCACCCACCTAATCAACCTAGGTTTTGCATCTTTCTTTTCCATAATATATTTAATAGTAACATGATCAGTGTGCACAGTTACCTTAGAATCAACAATGTAAGATCTGAACTTATCACATGCAAACATAGCTCTAGAAATTCTTTCTCAGTGGTAGCATAGTTTCGTTGAGCACTATCTAAGGTTTTACTATCATAATGAATAGCATTTAATTTCTTATCAACTCTTTGTCCTAGAATAGCACTGATACGTCTCCAACATTCTACTTTTCCAAACACTTTCCCTTGTTTGGACTCTAACTTGCATGATTTTGAATGCAAACTAACCCTGACTGACGCTGTTTTCAGCAGAACTGCCATGGTGTATTTTTGTGCAGCAGAAACAAAAGTTCCCGGAATGATCTGAAAATCCCACGGAGGATAAGTTTTGGAAAATATAACAAAAATACTGGCAAAAGATGAAGGCAGGCGGCCACACCCTGTGCACGAGGGTGGGGGGCGCCCCCTCCGCTGGGCGCGCCCCCCTGTCTCGTGGGCCCCCTACTGCTTCCACCAACCTCAACTCCAACTCCATATATTCCGATTCACGGAGAAAAAATCAGAGAGGAAGTTTCTCATGTTTTACCGATACGGAGCCGCCGCCAAGCCCTAAAACCTCTCAGGAGGGCTGATCTGGAGTCCGTTCGGGACTCCGGAGAGGGGGATTCATCGCCATCGTCATCATCAACCATCCTCCATCACCAATTTCATGATGCTCACGCCGTCGTGAGTAATTCCATCGTAGGCTTGCTGGACAGTGATGGGTTGGATGAGATTTACCATGTAATCAAGTTAGTTGTTAGGGTTTGTGATCCCTAGTACCACGATGTTCTGAGATTGAGTGTTGCTATGACTTTGCTATGCTTAATGCTTGTCACTAGGGCCCGAGTGCCATGATTTCAGATCTGAACCTATTATGTTTTCATGATATATTGTGAGTTCTTGATCCTTTCTTGCAAGTCTATAGTCACCTATTATGTGTTATGATCCGACAACCCCGAAGTGACAATAATCGGGATACTTCTCCGTGATGACCGTAGTTTGAGGAGTTCATGTATTCACTATGTGTTAATGCTTTGGTCCGGTACTCTATTAAAAGGAGGCCTTAATATCCCTTAGTTTCCACTAGGACCCCGCTGTCACGGGAGGGTAGGACAAAAGATGGCATGCAAGTTCTTTTCCATAAGCACGTATGACTATATTCGGAAAACATGCCTACATTACATTGATGAACTGGAGCTAGTTCTATGTCACCCTATGTTATAGCTATTACATGAGGAATCGCATCTGACATAATTATCCATCACTGATCCAATGCCTACGAGCTTTTCATATATTGTACTTCGCTTATCTACTTATACCGTTGCTACTGTTACAATCAACTACAATATTGTATCTTTACTTTTTCCACTGTGACCATTACTATCATACTACTTTGCTACTAAATACTTTGCTGCAGATACTAAGTTATCCAGGTGGTTGAATGACAACTCAACAGCTAATACTTAAGAATATTCTTTGGCTCCCCTTGTATCGAATCAATAAATTTGGCTTGAATACTCTACCCTCGAAAGCTATTGTGATCCCCTACACTCGTGGGTTATCAAGACTAAATTCTGGCGCCGTTGCTGGGGAGCATAGCTCTATTCTTTGAGTCACTTGGGATTTATATCTGCTGATCACTATGAAGAACTTGAAAGATCAAAGAACAAAAATTTATCCCTCAACTACGAGGGGAGGTAAGGAACTGCCATCTAGCTCTGCACTAGATTCTCCTTCTGTTATGAGTAAGCTTGTGACACCTAAACCTGCTACTGCTAATAATTCTGGTATGTCACATATTATTGATGATGCCACTTCTGTTATGCATGATGCTTATGATGAAACTACTTCTATGCTTGATACTACTGTGCCATTAGGTGAATTTCTTAATGAACAACTTACTAGGGCTAGGGAGAATGAAATTATTGATGAAAGCGATGATGAAGGTTCTCCCCCTAATTATGAATTGCCTGTTGTTCCTGGGGGTTATGTTATGGATGAAGAAACTGCTAGAGATTTTCTTGCTCGCAATGATAGGTCCGATCTTAAGAAACTACTAGCTAAGCTAAAACAAAAGACTCTGAATGCTAGAATGAAACGCGACCCTGCTTTTGCCAGTTCACCTATCTTTGTTACCGATAAGGACTATGAATTCTCTATTGATCCTGAGATTATTACTTTAGTTGAATCTGATCGTTTCTATGGCACTAAATCTGAAACTGTTGTGGCTCATCTTACCAAGTTGAATGATATAGCCACCCTGTTTACTAATGATGAGAAGTCTCGCTATTATTACATCCTTAAGATACTTCCGTTCTCATTAAAAGGTGATGCTAAAGCTTAGTTTAATTCTCTTGATCCTGGTTGTGTGCATAGTCCCTAGGATATGATTTATTACTTCTCTGCTAAATATTTCCCTGCTCATAAGAAACAAGCTGCCTTGCAGGAAATATATAATTTTATGCATATCAAAGAAGAGAGTCTCCCACAAGCTTGGGGGAGGCTTCTCCGATTACTTAATGCTTTGCCTGATCACCCTCTTAAGAAAAATGAAATACTTGATATCTTTTATAATGGACTACCTGATGCTTCCAAGGACTACTTGGATAGGTTTGCTGGTTGTGTTTTCAGGGAAAGAACAGTTGACCAAGGTGAATTATTATCGAACCAATTCCTAAACCTACTCCTGAGCCAATTGGACTCTTCCTGAGCCAATTCCTGAAGCAATTCCTGGACCAATTGAGCCAACTCCTGAACCTATTCCTAAACCTACTCCGAAGAAGCGAGGTGTTCTATTCCTTAGTCCTGAAGATATGCAAGAGGCAAAGAAATCAATGAAAGAAAAAGGTATTAAAGCTGAAGATGTTAAGAATTTACCCCCTATTGAAGAAATACATGGTCTTAATATACCGCCTGTCGAACAAACACATCGTCTTGATAACCCGACACAGGTAGTGAAGGTAAATTATCTCTATAGATATGATAAAGTTGAAATTCCGTCTACTAAGTTTTGTAGCCAATGCTTAGATGAGTTTGATGACTTTATGGATAGACAAGCAAATTTTAATGATTATGTTAGTAGACAGTTGAAAAATAATGCTTACATGATTGGACGCTTGAGCAATTATATGTCTAGAGTTAAGGGTGAACTTAAACTCACTAGTAAACATGCTTCTATGGTTACCACTCAAGCTGAACAAGTACTTAAGGCTTAGAATGAATTGCTAGATGAACTAAATAATAAACATGATTTTGCTGTTAAAGTGGCTACTAGAACTGGTAAAATGACTCAGGACCTTTGTATCCTGAAGGCCACCCTAAGAGGATTGAACAAGATTCTCAGAATAATAATCTAGATGCTCCTAGTTCCTCTAAGAAGAAGAAAAATAAAAGTGATAGGACTTTGCATGCTTCTAGTGAACCTAATGTGGAAATACCTAAGAATCCTAATGATACTTCTATCTCTGATGTTGAAACACAATCCGGAGATGAACATGAACCTGATAATAATGCTAATCGTGATGTTCATGTAGATGCTCAACCTAGTAATAACAATGATATAGAAATTGAACCTGTTGTTGATCTTGATAACCCACAATCAAGAAGTCAACATTATGATAAGAGAGATTTTGTTGCTAGGAAGCATGGTAGGGAAAGAGAACCATGTGCTCAGAAACCCATGCCCTTTCCTTCTAAACCATCCAAGACAAAGGATGATGAGGATTTTGAGCACTTTGCTAAAATGATTAGACCTATTTTCTTACGCATGCGCTTAACTGATATGCTTAAAACAAACCCTTATGCTAAATACATGAAAGATATCATCACTAATAAGAGGAAAATACCTGAAGCCGAAATTTCCACCATGCTTGCTAACTATACCTTTAAGGGTGGAATACCTAAGAAACTTGGTGATCCCGGAGTACCCACTATACCATGCTCCATCAAATGATATTATATTAAAACTGCCTTATGTGATTTAGGAGCCGGGGTTAGTGTTATGCCTCTTTCCTTGTACTGTAGACTTGAATTAAGTAAGTTGACACCTACTGAGGTATCTTTGCAAATGGCTGACAAATCAACTGCTATACCTGTCGGCATTTGTGAGGACGTGCATGTTGTTGTTGCGAATATTACTATCTTAACAGAGTTTGTCATTCTTGATATTCCTGAGGATGACAGTATGTCGATTATCCTTGGTAGACCCTTTTTAAATACTGCAGGTGCTGTTATTGATTGCAACAAAGTCAATGTCACCTTTCATGTTAATGGAAATGAGCACACGGTACATTTTCCGAGGAAACAACCTCAAGTTCATAGCATAAATTCTATTTGGAAAATTCCATCAATTATATTTGGAGCTTTTGAATTTCCTCTTCCTACTGCAAAGAAAAGTATGATATTCTTATTATTGGGGATTTTCACATCCCCGTTGAGGTAACCTAGTGTTATTCGAAATTCCCCGGCTTCATGTTATTCGGAATGAGTTCGTTAACAAGACTTGATCAACCTTGTTAGTGGATTCCTTTTGATGATCATGAGATGGATGAAACTAGAAGGCACAACCTTCTGTACCCTCACTACAAAAAAAATACACTTCCGTGATGATACATGTTTGTCACAGTAGGTCGCGTTTTTTGTCATGCATGTACATCCATGACAAATTTATGACAGAATCAAGATAGTCATACATGTGCGGTCGTAGAAGTGTTCCATGACATTACCAAAATTATCATCACGGAAGTGTCCACTTCCATGACGATAAATCGCGCGTCACAGAAGTGCTTTCATCAAGGGTGACCGACACGTGGCATCCACCGTAACGGAACGTTGTTAAGCTATCGGGTCAGATTTTAGATGCGATAACCCGTTAACAGCCCCGACCAATGGGAAATTTCCACGTGTAAAATTCTGATTGGCCGGAAACACCTGTCAGCTCGTCAGTGGGCCAGCTGTTGCCCGTCCATTGGAGGAGACATGCCTATGATACGTCGACACGTGGCTGGGCCCAACAGAGGCCCATATAGGTTAAAAAGGCTGGCCCAGTCAAAGGCACGTAGAACTTAATCAGGTACTAGTGGGCCAGCCCAATAACAGCCTGCTTAATAAAGGCCCATTTACGGCCCGAAGCCAGATCTGGCCCGTTAATTGTTCACCAATATTTGGGCCCATTTACGGCTCGAAGCCAGATCTTGCCCGTTAATTGTTCACCCAATATTTGGGCCCATTCGCGGCCCGAAGCCAGATCTGGCCCTTTAATTGTTCGCCGAATATTTGGGCCCAACTACTGCCCAGTGACTTTTGGCCTGTTAGAGGCCTGATGTAGACATGGGCCCATTTTAGCCCAGTGTGACTTTCGGCCTGGGAATGGCCCGTGCTGCCCATGTGCCATATATGGTCCACGGGACATCGGGCCCACTAACGGCCCGTGCTAAAGGTGGCAACAGTTAAGCCCAACGTGACTTTGGGCATGTTAAAGGCATGTCGCATAATTCGGCCCGTTGATACGTGTACTAAGATTTCGGCCTCTTAAAGGCCCATGATATCAGTGGGCCAACTAAGGCCCGAGATATGTTTCGGTTTGGTAACGGCCTGTGAGCTAACTGGGCCCAAAACGGCCCGGTCTACATTTCGTCCTGCTGAAGGCCCATCGACGACTAGAGAAAATTGAGGCCCAACATGCATTTTGGCCTGCTAAAGGCCCGTGGTTTCATCTCGGCCGTAACAGGCTAGTACAATATTCAGCCTGTTAATGGCCCAACGCTACCTGGGCCAAACTAAGCGCTAGGTCGACAAAAGGCCCAACTAAATATAGGCCGGTGTAAGTTTGGGCCTGGCGCAATGTGTGAAGGCCCCAATCATTCAGGCCCAAGAATTTAAGTGAAGCATGAAAGTTTAAGTGTTCCTTCAAAATTTAATCACCACCGTGCTCTAAAATATTTAAGTGAAGCACATAGAGCAATTCTAAAAAATCATGATAACATATGGCTATCTCAAATAACTGTGTCAAGCAAGGATTATGGTGACAAAATAAAAAGTAAAACAAACAAAGAATATTACATGACACTCCAAGCAAAACTCATGATATGTGACGAATAAAAATATAGCTTGAAGTAAAATTAGCGATGGTCGATAGAAGAAAGAGGGGATGCCTTCCGGGGCATCCCCAAGCTCAGTTGCTTGGCAATCCTTGAATAATACCTTGGGCTACCTCGGGCATCCCCAATATTAGGCTCTTGCTACTCCTTATTCCTTTATCCATCATGATCTCACCCAGAACTTGAAAACTCAATCACACAAAACTTTAACAAAACCCTCGTGAGATTGGCTACTATAATAATGCAAATCACCCCTTTAAGTATTGTTGCAAACCCATTCATATTTTATTATTTAATTATACCTACTATATTCTAACTTTACCATGGCTTATACCCCTCGATACAATCCATAGATTCATCAAAATAAGCACACAGTGCAACGAAAACAGAATGTGTTAAAAACAGAATAGTCTATAGTAATCTGAACATTTACCATACTTCTGTAACTCTAAAATTTCTGAAAAATTAGGATAGCGTGGGAAATTTGTATATCAATTACGTGTAAAAATTCAGAGCAAAATCACATTTCTGTGAATTAAAAAAAATTCCAAAACTGGGCGCAAAATTTTATGTTTTTTAACGGAATCAAGTCAAATATCACCCAAACCATCCTAAAGGCTTTACTTGGCACAAATGCTAATTAAAACATAAAAAGCACAATCATAAAAGTAGCATAATTGTGTGTTTATTAAAAAAATAGAAAGAAACATTGAGTTTTCTCCCAACAAGCTCTTCCTTTATAGCCATTTAGATAGGCTTGGGATATTAATGATGCTCACATAAAAGACGAGAATTGAAACACAAAGAGAGCATCATGTAGCATGTGAAGAACACATTTAAGTCTAACATACTTCAAATGCATAGGAATTTTATAAGAAAACAAATTATCAAGGCAAGCAAAAACTAGCATATGCACGGAAGAAGAAGGAAACCATAGCAATATCAAAATAAAAGAGGTAATTTAGTAACATGAGAATTTCTACAACCATATTTCCCTCTCTCATAATAATTACATGTGGGATCATATTCAGATTCAACAATATAGCATATTCACTACATGATCCACATGCTTGCAAAGTTGACACTCTTCCAAAATAATGGGAATATCATCAAATAAAGTCATGCCCTCTCCAAGCCCACTCTTATCCAAAAGTTCAAAAGGTTGCTCATTCCCCAAAGTAGTGGGATCATTATTACCTAAAGTTGAAACTCTTCCAAACCCACTTTAAATATTATTGCAAACACTATTGTCAATATCACATTCATAATGAGGCTTAAATAAATTTTCAAGATCATAAGAAGCATCACCCTAATCATGATCATTACAATAAGTAGTGGTCATAGCAAAATTAGCATCCCCAAGCTTGTAGCTTTGCATATTATTAGCATAATTGACACTAATAGAATTTATAATAACATCATTGCAATCATGATTTTCATTCAGTGAACTATCATGAATCACTTTATAGATTTCCTCTTTCAACACTTCACCAAAATTTTCAGATTCATGATTTTTAACCAAAACTTCATAGAGATAATCAAGTGCACTCAAGTCACTAGAAATTGGTTCAACAAAATTGGATATTTTAAAAATATTAGCAAGAGGATGAGGATCCATCATTAATTTTCTTCTTTCTTTTATGTTTTCCAGTCATGAAGACAAAAAGCGAAGAAACGAGCAAAAAGGAAAAAGGGAAATATTTCTATGTTTTTGTAAAAATGTTCTAGAGGTGGGGGAGATGAAAAAAATGGCAAATAATGTAAATGCAAGGAGATGAAAGTTTATGCGTAGGTACTTGATAGATGTTGATGATGTCTCCCTGGCAACGGCGCCAGAAATTCTTCCTGCTACTTTTGAGCTGTGTTGGCATTTCCTCGGGAAGAGGATGATGCAGTACAGTGGAGATAACTATTTCCCTCAGCTATGAAACCAAGGTTATCAATCCAATAGGAGAACCAAGCAACACTATGTAATCAACACCTGCACACGAACAACAAATACTTGCAACCCAATGCGTAGAGTGGTTGTCAATCCTTCAATGGTTACGAGCAAGATTAAATCGTATAGTTTTTGACAGATAGATCGGACAAAATACAAAATAAATAAATAAAAGAAAATTGTAGCAAGGTATTTCTAGTTTTAATACAAGCTAAAAGATAGACCCGGGGGACTGCTACTTCTTGAGCTTGCGTTAATTTGTCCCTTGAAGAGGAAAGGGTGATGCAGCAAAGTAGAGATAAGTATTTCCCTTAGTTGAGAACCAAGGTATCAATCTAGTAGGAGGTAAAAGCAAGTCTCCAATATATGCACCTGCACAAACAATAAAGCACTTGCACCCAACGCGATAAAGGGGTTGTCAATTCCTTCACGGCCACTTGCAAGGATGAGATCTGATAGATATATATATATATATATAAAAGAAATAAAAGTAAATAAAATTCAGTGAGGTATTTTTTGGTTTTTGGTTTTACAGATCTGAAAATATATGATGGAAAATAGACCCGGGGCCATAGGTTTCACTAGAGGCTTCTCTCTTGAATAAAGCATATGGTGGGTAAACAAATTACTATTGAGCAATTGATATAAAAGTGCATAGTTATAATGATATCTAAGGCAATGATCATGAACATAGGCATCACGTCTGTGACAAGTAGACCAAAACGATTATGCATCTACTACTATTTCTCCACACATCGACCGACTCCTGCCCACATCTAGAGTATTAAGTTCATAAGAATAGAGTAATGCTTTAAGCAAGACTACATGACGTAGAGGGATAAACTGAAGCAATATGATATAAACCCCATCTTTTTACCCTTAATGGCAATAATACAATACGTGCCTTGCTGCCCCTTCTGTCACTGGGAGTGGACACCGCAAGATTGAACCCATCACAAAGCACCTCTCCCATTGCAAGATGATCAATCTAGTTGACCAAACCAAATTAATAAATCGGAGAGAAATACAAAGCTATCAATCATGCATATAAGAATTCAGAGGAGACTCAAATAATATTCATAGATAATCTGATCATAAATCCACTATTCATCGGGTCTCAACAAACACACCGCAAAAGAAGATTACATCAGATAGAACTCCAAGAACATCGATGAGAACATGGTATTGAAGATCAAAGAGAGAGAAGAAGCCATCTAGCTACTAGCTATGGACCCGTAGGTCTGTGGTAAACTACTCACAAATCATCGGTTGGGTAGCAAGGTTGATGTAGAGGCCCTCCGTGATCAAATTCCCCTCCGGCAGATTGCGAAAAAAGGCGCCTAGATGGGATCTCACAAGTTCATAGGCTTGCAGCGATGGAGAAGTATTTTTGTGGACGCTTCTGGTGGTTTGGGTATATTTGGGAATTTATAGTGCAAAGATTAGGGTTGGGGGACTCCCGAGGATGCCACAAGCCAGGGGGCGCCCCCCTAGGGCGCGCCCTGAGGGCTTGTGGGCTCCTTGGGACTCCCCTGTCCCCCTCTCCAAGCTACGTGGGTGTCTTCTGGTCCAAGAAAAATCACCGCGAAATTTTTATTCTATTTGGACTTTGTTGGATATTCTTTTATGAAAAATCCAAAACAAGGAAAAACAGCAACTGGCACTAGGCACTAGGTTAATAGGTTAGTCCCAAAAAATTATATAAAATAATATATTAATGCATATAAAACATCCAAAACAGATGATATAATAGCATGGAAAAATAAAAAATTATAGATACGTTGGAGACATATCAAGCATCCCCAAGCTTAATTCCTGCTCGTCCTCGAGTAGGTAAATGATAAAAACAGAATTTTTGATGTGGAATGCTACCTAACATATTAATAAATGCAATTCTTCTTATCTTGGCATAAATCTTCAGATCCACATGATTCAAAACAAAAGTTTAAAATTAACATAAAAACAATAATAATCATGAAACTTCACAAAATACCATGGCTAAAGAAAGTTATCCCTACAAAATCATATAATCGTGTTATGCTCCCTCTTCTCAACACAAAGTATAAATCATGTACTACCCCGGTGTGAGACAAGCAATTGATTCATACTTTTTAACATGCTCTAGCTTTTTCAACTCTTCACACAATACGTGAGCGCAAGCCATGGATATAGCACTATAGGTGGAATAGAAGGTGTTAGTAGACAAAAGAAGGGAGAATGTCTCACATCAACTAGGCAAATTAATGGACTATGGAGATGTCCATCAATTGATATCAATGTGAGTTAGTAGGGATTGCCATGTAACGGATGCACTAGAGCTATAAGTGTATGAAAGCTCAAAAGAAAACTAAGTGGATGTGCATCCAACAACTTGCTTGCTCATGAAGACCTAGGGCAATTTTAGGAAGCCCATCATTAGAATATACAAGCCAAGTTCTATAACGAAAAATTCCCACTAGTAATATATGAAAGTGTCAAAATAGGAGACTCTCTATCATGAAGAACATGGTGCTATTTTGAATCACACGTGTGGAAAAGGATAGTAACATTGTCCCTTCTCTCTTTTTCTCCCATATTTTATTTTGGGCTCTTTGGCCTCTTACCTTTTTTATTTAGGCTCTTTGGCCTCCTTTTTTATATAACCTCACATGGGATAATGTTCTAATAATGATGATCATCACACTGTAACTTACTTACAACTCAAAAATTACAACTGAAGGTGAAAACTCCTAATGACGGAACGGTGGAGTTACATGGCAATATATATCGGAATGGCTATGAAAATGACATAATAGGTAGGTATAGTGGGTGTTTTGAGGAAAGGTATAAGGTGGGTTTAATGCACCGGCGAAAGTTGCGCGGTACTAGAGTGGCTAGCAAAGGTGGAAGAGTGAGAGTGCGTATAATCCATGGACTTAACATTAGTCATAAAGAAATCACATACTTATTGCAAAAAGTTTATTAGACCTTCTAAGAAAAGTACTACTACACATGCTCCTAGGGGAGAGTTTTGGTCCGCTCCCGATTATCACACAAAGGAGGACAATTAAGGATAAATTACGCTCCAACTTCATCACATAACTAGAAGACCATACGTGCATGCTATGGGAATAACAAACCTTAACACAAGTATTTATTTTATTTCACAATTCACTACTAGAATAACTCTAATATCACCATCTTCATATCTCAAAATAATTGCAAGGAATCAAGCTTCTCATATATTCAGTGCTCTTTATGAAAGTTTTTATTATATCCCCTTTGGATGCCCATCATATTAGGACTAAATTCATAACCTAAGCAAATTACCATGATGTTTAAGACACTCAAAATAATATAAGTGAATCATGAGAGTTCATCAATTTCTTTAAAACAACATCACTGACATGCTCTAAAAAGATATAAGTGAAGCACTAGAGCAGAACTGCCTCGCTCAATAGATATAAGTGAAGCACATAGAGTATTCTAATAGATTCACGATTAATGTATGTCCCTCTCAAAAGGTGTGTATAGTAAGGATGATTGTCGCAAACTAAAAATCAAAGACTCATATCATACAAGATGCTCCAAGCAAAACACATATCATGTGGTGAATAAAATATAGCCTCAAGTAAATTTATCGGTGGATTGAGGATGAAAGAGGGGATGCCATCCGGGGCATCCCCAAGATTAGATGCTTGGCTGTCCTTGAATATTACCTTGGGGTGCCTTGGGAATCCCCAAGCTTAGGCTCTTTTCACTCCCTATTCCATAATCCATCAAATCTTTACCCAATACTTTAAAACATCACAACACAAAACTCAACAGAACACTCGTAAAATCCATTAGTATAAGAAAACCAAATCACCACTTAGGTACTGTTGTGAAATCATTCTAAATATATAATGGTGTTATATCTACTGTATTCCAACTTCTCCATGGTACATACCCCCCCAATACTACCATAGATTCATCAAAATAAGCGAAGAACACAATAAAAACAGATTCAATCTAAAACAGAATAGTTTGTAGTAAACGGGAAACTTCGTATACTTCTGTAACTCCAAAAAATTCTAAAACAATAGGAAAATGTAGGCAATTTGTATATCAATCTTCTGTAAGAAATTCAGAACCAGATAATGTCCTGTGAATTATCAAAATTCTGCTACTGGATGCAAAATTTTCTGTTTTTCAGCAAAATCAAATCAACTATCTTCCAAATCACCCCAAAGGTCTTACTTGGCGCAAAAACTAATTTAAATCATGCAAAATCCTCTAACCAGAGGCTATAAGATACATTTATTGGAAAACAAGAACAAAAATGTAAAAACAGAAATAAAATTGGGTTGCCTCCCAACAAGCGCTATTGTTTAACGACCCCAGCTTGGCATAATGAAAATATCTAGGTATTGTCCTCTTTGGTATTTAGTCCATAAGTGGACCTCATAATAGATTCATATGCCAACTTAATTTCCTTTCTAGGAAAGTGTTCCATGCCCTTCCTTAATGGAATTGAAATCTAATGTTTCCTTCTTTCATATCAATAATTGCACCAATCGTTCCAAGGAAAGGTCTACCAAGAATAATAGGACATGTAGGATTGCAATCTATATCAAGCACAATAAAATCTGCAGGCACATAATTCCTATTTTTAATAATAAGAACATCATTAATCCTTCCCATAGGTTTCTTAATAGTGGAATCCGCTAGATGCAAATTCAAAGAACAATCATCAAATTTGTGGAAACCGAGCACATCACATAAAGTTTTTGGAACAGTGGAAACACTAGCACCCAAATCACACAAAGCATGTCACTCATAATCCTTAATTTTAATCTTAATAGTAGGTTCCCACTCATCATAAAGCTTTCTAGGCATAGAAACTTCCAATTCAAGTTTTTCTTCAAAAGATTTGATCATAACATCAACAATATGTTTAGTAAAAGCTTTATTTTGATTATAAGCAAGAGGTGAATTAAGCATGGATTGCAACAAGGAAATACAATCTATGAAAGAACTATTATCATAATTAAAGTCCTTGAAATACAAAAGAGTAGGTTCATCGCTACTTAAAGTTTTGACCTCTCCAACCCCACTTTTGCCAATGTTTTCATTAAGATCTTGATACTCCAAATCATTGGGACGCCTTCTAGCTAAAGTTGACTCATCTCCAGTTCCATATTTATCAAGATTTATATTAGCAAACAAAGATTCAATAGGAGTCACACAAATCACTTTGAGATCTTCATCATTATTTTCACAAGAAATAGAAGAACACACTTTTACAAACCAATCTCGCTTAGCACGCATCCTAGCGGTTCTTTCTTTACATTCATTCATAGAAATTCTAATAGATTTTAGATACTCACTAATATCATGCTTGGCTGACATACATCTTATCTTCAAATAATCAATCTTAAGAGAAGTCTTATCAATGTTCCTAGCCAAATTATCAATCTTAAGCAATTTTTCTTCTACCATAGTATTAAAAGTCTTTTGAGAATTTATAAAATCTTTAATATTGTTCTCAAGATCAGAGGGTATTTTATAATAATTTCCATAAGAGTTGTTGTAGGAATTACCATAATTATTATAGGAATTACCAGGAAACGACCTAGGGTTGAAATTACCTCTATAAGCGTTATGTCGGGGTGAACTGATCCTCGAACACCTATGGGGCCGGCGGACCGGACCCCTTTCGGTTCGGCGGGGGGCGGAGATAGCACGAAGAGCAGATCGAGGCGAGGCACACGAGCAGTTTACCCAGCTTCGGAGCTCTCCGAAGAGATAACACTCCTACTGCTGCTTGTCTGATTGTATTCAGTGGTGTTCTTGCTCTCGAGCGAGAGAGTGATGGGTTTTCTGGGCTACGAATGGATCAAAGCCGACTGTCTGAGGCTCCGAACCCAACCGAACCCCCTCTACGTTGCGCATGGGCCTCCTTTTATATGCTAAAGGGGTCACCGACAGGTGGCAACGCAGAGGAGGGTAAAAACATAAAAAGCGAGGTAGTTGATACAGTTGCTTGTATAGTGCACCCTACCTAACCCTGACGGAAGGGGACAAGGGCATTAAATGCTCGTCTGAGTCGCCCGAACAGTGCAGAAAAGGACCATTAGGGGCGCCACCGTTCGCCACGATGGCGATCTTGTCAGCTTCGCATGCCACTGCGCACCGCTGGCTGCACAGCCTCCCGCCATGCGCGCCCGGAGAGGCCCCCAGAGCAACACGTTGGTGGGTGCGCTGGAGCGTGGACGCAGAGTGGCCGCCTGCCGCGGCAAGCACCTTGCCGCTGTCGTTATCTTCGCTGGGCCTAGAAGCTCGTCGCTTACCGGGCCTTGGTGTACCTTGTTTAGTCTTCCCGGCAAGCTCCTCTTGTCGGGGGCTTGCTGCCTTGCCGGAGCGCGTGGCGCGTCGCGGCAAGTTCCTTGGAGCGCCTTGGTTGGCCTTCCCGGCAAGCTCCTCTTGCCGGGGTCTTGTCTCCTTAGCTTAAATACTTTGTTCTTGGATGGCTCCAAGGGAACCTTGGGGGATCTTGGCGTTCGCCCGGCAAGCCTTTGCCGCGGGGTGCTGCAACTGCCCGTGCACAAGTTCGGGGTACTAGGGTACCCCTATTCTAGTACACCGACAGGAGCCCCCGGGCCTGGGCCAGACACGGTGCGGAGCGTTGTTGGGCCAGGCCCAAGACAGGGCACGGGCACACGCGGGCACGGGCACACACGGGCTGGGCCACGCCAAATCTTGTTCCGTATCCACCGCACTCTCCCATAATGGCACGCGTTGAATGCGGCATCGTGGGAGAGATCGTGGGTGGTTGTTTATTTGGAAGGCCGAAACGTCCGCCCCATCCCTCTTTATAAGCAGAGGAAACAGGGGCAGTTCGTTCCCCCTCGCTGGTTGCTGCTACTCTTTTTTCACAAACTCCGCCGCTCCCCCCTTCTTCTCGAAGCCGAGAGAGCAGCGTTCCCCCCCCATTGCCACCAGCATCACCACGCCGTCCACCTTCCCCACCACCTCCGCCATGGCCCCGAAAGCCGACAAGGGAAAGGGTGTGAAGTCGGCCGAGGCGCAGCGGCTCGCGGCGCTGCGGAAGGAGCGGGCGATCTTCACCCCCCAGCTCGGCGTGCAGGAGCTGAGGGAGTACTTCTACCTCTTTTGGGCGACGGAGATGCGTGCGCATCCGCGCACGAGGGTACTCCCGGCCGCTGCCTCGGAGTCGGCTCCAAATGGGTACCTGTTCTTCCCGCTATTCTTCTATTGCAGGCTCTGCCCGCCCTTCTCGGAGTTCTTCTGTGACATTATGAACACATATGGCTTCCGCCTCCTTGACTTCACCCCCAATGCTGTCCTGACCATGGCAGTTTTCGCACACTTGTGCGAAAACTTTGTCGGAGTCCACCCTAGTGTAGCTCTTTTCCGCCATTACTTCATGCCTCGGGTAGAGAGAGGAGAGCCGCTTGCCGGAGGGATTGCTTGGATCTCGAGAGTCGGCAAGAAGGATGCGTACTTGGAGGGTGAGCTTCGCAGCAAGTGGGAGGAGTGGAGAGTGGAGTGGTGTTGGATCGTCGAGGAGGATCCGCAGCCCTTCACCGCCGTGCGCCAAACTCCAATAGTGCGCGGCAACGACTGGAGCAACGTGGCCCCGGAAGAGGAGAGGCTGAAGATCGCCATCACTAGGATTCTTCGCCTCAGGCTTGCCGGGCTCACCGTAGGTGCTGTCGGGGCAGATTTCCTCCGCCGCCGCATTGCCCCCCTGCAGGAGAGGAGGAGGCCTGCCTGGGAACTCAAGAATTCGGTGGACATCATGAGGCTGCGGCCGGGCCTCAACTACAACTTTACCGTCTTGGAGTTGGATGCAATGCTCTTGGAATTATTCAAACGCGACCCCTAGCACCCATTCACACTGCCGAGGGGCGTAGTTCCTTTGTGCAATAACTGTTCGCTTGACCGGATCCGCGCCATGATGCCGTTGTGCGATTCACACGGCATCGTCCCAACTTGGCAAGAGCCTGCGGATGACGTTGTGCGAGCGTTCTTCGACACCTTGGAGGAATTGCCAGTCCGCGCTGACGAGCAGAAGAGCCTTACCCGTGACACCACCGACGAGGAGCTGCAACTCATCGCTACTAGGGCGGAAGAGGCTGCGGCAGCAGCTGCTGCGGGTGTGTTTGGGTTTACTATGGAGGAGGCGGAGGCTGCAGAGGCGGCAAACCTTGCCAAATGCGCGGAGTTCATGGGCGAAGAGGAGCCTGCCGGTTCTGAAGCCGAGTCGAGCGAGGCCGGCGAGGAGGAGGCTGAGCCTTCAGAGAGCTTGCCGCTGGCGGAGCCCCCGGCCCCGCCAAGGAGGCACCTTCGCAGGGCTGGGGACGCATCGGGGCGGCAGCCGGCTCCACAGCCACCGAGCCGCGCGACGCGCTCCACCGCGGCAAGCAATGTTGCCGCGGGAGCGCCTCACGCAACAGCGGCAACTGGAGCGGGATCTTCCCGGGCCACTGCCACTGGCCCCGCCAAGCGGGCAAGGGACCCTACTCCTCCACCTCGCCGCACCGGAGGAGGGCCGGACTTCGATCTCTCCGCGCTCAGCTCCGACAAGGAGGAAGAAGAGTGAGTTTCTTTGGTGCTCTTATAATCCTTCAATCTTGCTGTTTATATCTTGTATCTGACTTGCTCCAATCTGGACTCTTTTCTTTTCATAACACTGGCCCAGAGAGCGGCGAAGAGGGCCAAGGCCGCGGTGATCGTCATCGAGGATGACCCTATCGCGTCGGCAGGAGGTGAGCCCGAGACCATCTTGACGGACCCGACAATCACTCCTCGGAGCAGCCCCCAGCGCAGCCCCCAGCGTAAGTTCATAGTTTAGCCTTCTGTTGTCGGGCGCGCTTTAGTGCTTTTTCTTTTGTTGATATCTTGCTTGTTGACTTGTGCAGGAGCAGAGCAGCCTCATCAGGAGCGCCCGGAGGCCGGTCCCGAAGTGCCACCTGCTTCGACTGCGCCGCCAAGGGAGGAGTCCCCGGCAAGGGAACGCTCTCCGGCAAGGGGGGACTCTCCGGCAAGGGACAGCACTGCTGATCCTGTGGCGACCGAGGCTGCAACTGAAGATCTTGGCGCAGGTAATCCACTTGCCCAAAAAACTTTCCCTTGGGTTCTGCTTCTTTCGTTTTTCCTTTCTTGGATTTTTTGATTGATTTTCCTCCCCTCTTCTTTCTTCAGACCCATCTTCGGCTGATCCAATGGAGACAGAGGGCGCCGGCGAGGAAGGTGCCGGTGCTGATGTGACCGCCGGTGAGGAGGCCGCCGGGGCTGCTGCTGCGGAAGCCGGCGAGGGGTCGGGCGATCGCACTGACGACCCTGAGGCCGCAGGAGCGTCGGGCGCTGCATCGACTGTCGAACCCTCTGCCGCTTCTGCGGAGCCGGGCTCCGAGGAGCCCCAGCCCGGCGCCTACTTGCAGGCCGGTGACAACATCTTCATCAAGCTACCCTGGGCATCGAGTTCCAGGGCGCCGGTCGAGGGGGGGACTTTTGACGGGGAGGTGCTCGCCTCTGCCGGACTGTCATTGGTTGACGCGCCCGGCAGCAGCAGTGGCGAGCCTGAGGAGGAGCAGCTGCTGCGGAAGCTGCTGTCACTCTACCACACTCGGCAAGCCAAGCTGGCTTCCCGGGAAGCGCCTGTCGCGAAGGCGGGAGTTGACATGGAGAAGCGCACGGAGGAGCTCCGGGGACAAAATCAAGAAGCTCTTCGGTCCCTGGCGCAGGAGCGGGAGCGAGTAGACGAGGAGCGCATGGCCTTTCTTCTCGAGAAGGCCGAGGCTGAGGAGGAACAAAGGCTTGCTGCCGAGAAGCAGTTCGCGCGGGAAGGCGAGCTAGTGCAGCAGAAGGCCCACCTCGACAGCTACGAGGAAGAGCTCGCCGAGCGTGAGCGAGCACTTGGCGGGGCGCTCAAGGAGGCAAAGAACACCGCGGCAACTGCAGAGGCCGCCAAGAAAGAGCTAGAGGAGAAAGTGGCGCAGCTAGAGGCCGACATTGGGAAGAGCGGCGAGGAGCTTGCCACGCTCAAGCGTGAGCGAGAAGGATGCTGCCGCCCACGGTGAGCTGCAAGGCCTTCTCGCTGAGAGGGGCAAAGAGCTCAGCGCCGCCAGGGATTCCAAAGCATACCTGGAGCTGAAGCTGGCCACACTGACGCAGACGCCGGAGGCTGCCAAGGAGCGGGAGAAGACCTTGGCGGCGAAGGTCAAGGCTGACGCGGCGCTGCTGGAGAGCATTGCAGTTACCCAGAACTCGTTCAGAGACACGGTGGAGCACTGGACCGAGGGCCTGGTGAACACTGCCGCCGTCATCAACGAGAAGCTGGCGCAGCTGGGGATGGATGACTTTGGATATCCTTCCGACGAGAGCCTTCAACCCAGTGCCAAGCTCAGCCTATTCTTCAAGGGAGTGCCGACAGCACTCCAGCGGCTCCGGGAGAGGATCCCGAAGCAGCTGGCCGACGAGTCGCGCAAAATCTGCGCCGGGATTCTCCAGAAGGTGCTGATGAAGGTAGCCTTCCGCAATCCAGGCCTCAGCTTCACCAACGTCCTCAGGTCCTTGCCGCCCGACGCCGATCTGGATGCACTCAAGGCCCTTGTCGCACCGATTGTGGACAAGGTGAGCGAGATCAAGCGAGTCGAGGGCGGACGCGTAGATTAGGCCGCCCATTTCTTCTTTTCCCTTGTCGCTGCTAGTCATGTTATGAGAACAGTCTGTTAGAGCTGCGACAAGTTATCTTTGTAATATAACTTTATTTCTGTTATCAATTGCAATGTTATTTCCTCTACTAGATTCCTTCCTTTGTATGTTTTCACCCTACGCTTTTAGGGAACTTGTCGGCGCAGGCACCCGAGCCGCGAGCGCTGAGTGCGGAACTTCAGTAGCCTGCTGGCGGCGCTGCTTCCGACAAGAAACCTTGTCGCGACTAGATGCAGCACACTTAAGCTGTTGAGCAGACTCGAAACAAAGTAAGGGTGCAACTAGCCACGAGTTGGTTCCTCCGCGCACAGGTTTTCCATACAAAGCAGGGTCGTTCGAGGAAGATAACTCAAAAATTTTAAAAAGTGATTGCTCAAACTTTGGCAACTTAGCTTTTCTGTCATTTGCTTCCCGGTAAGGCAAGTCTTTGCTTGAACGACGCCTGGCCCATACCACAATCTTCTCCTTCCCCCCGGCAAACTTGTGTGCGAGAGAACCTTCTTTTCCTTTAAAAGAAAAAGAAAGAAGAGAAAATAATAATATGGAGCTCTTCAGCGCGTTACTGCTTACCGGATGTAAGTGCTGCACAAAGTGTCAGATAATCACATGCAAGAAAGGAACTAACGCATGAAATGGACAAGCTATGCGGAGCACATGGGGTTTTACTTATGCACGGGGTCTGCACCCGGCTTTGTACAAAGGATTACATGCAACAGCGGCAAGACTTGTACAAAAGGTGGTTGCCGGAACGGGTTCCGGCAACCGCGCCTTATGGGAAAAACTTACGAAGATGTTCTATGTTCCAGGAGTTGCTCACTGGAATGCCATCTTCGGTCTCAACGCGGACAGCGCCAGGCCTTGTGACTCGTATCACCCGATAAGGGCCTTCCCACTTCGGCGTCAACTTGTTGGAATTCTTGGCGGACTGAACGCACCGAAGAACAATGTCGCCTTCCTCGAAGCTTCTGGCTTTAACTTTGCGGCTATGATAGCGGCGCAAAGCTTGCTGGTATCGAGCAGCTCATACAGCAGCCTGAAGACGATCTTCCTCGAGGAGCAGCGCGTCGTCTTGCCGCAGCTATTCTTGCTCAAGCTCATCATAAGCGAGCACTCGAGGTGATCCGTATACGAGTTCCGTGGGGAGAACTGCCTCTGCTCCATAGACTAGAGCAAAAGGTGTCTGCCCAGTGGTTCGATTTGGCATCGTTCTGATCGACCAAAGAACCACCGGCAGCTCCTCGATCCAGTTCCTTCCGCACCTGTGCAGCCTGTCAAAAGTTCTGGTCTTGAGCCCGCGCAGCACTTCAGCATTTGCCCTCTCTACTTGACCGTTGCTTCTCGGATGAGCAACAGAAGCGAAGCAAACCTTGGCGCCAAGGTCTTGGACGTACTGCATGAAGGTGCGGCTCGTGAATTGCGTGCCGTTGTCGGTGATGATCCTGTTGGGAATCCCAAAACGGCAAACAATCAACCTGAAGAACTTGACTGCTGACTGTGGTGTCACCTTCCTCACTGGCTGCACTTCCGGCCACTTTGTGAACTTGTCAATTGTGGCGTACAAGTACTCAAAGCCCCCGACAGCTCGGGGGAAGGGGCCGAGGATATCGAGCCCCCAGACCGAAAATGGCCAGGATAAAGGGATCGTCTGGAGAGCTTGAGCTGGCTGGTGTATATGTTTGGAGTGGAACTGGCACGCTTCACACTTGGTTACTTGTGCAGTTGCATCCTGGAGGGCTGTCGGCCAAAAGAAACCTTGCCGGAAAGCTTTGCTGGCAAGCGCTCTTGCGCCTATGTGGTGGCCACATATGCCTCCATGTATCTCTGCCAACAGCTTTTGTCCATCTTCCCGGCGAATACACTTCAATTTCACACCGTTGAGTCTTCTTCTGTACAGTATGCTATCGACAAACTGGTACATACTTGACTGCCGGGCTACTCTTTCCGCTTCTTCTTGCTCTTCGGGAAGTTCTCCTGTCTGAAGGAAATGGACAATCTGCTGTGCCGATGCTGGAGCTTGTGGCTCGACAACAAGGGCTAAAGGCACATCTGCTGCTGCGGGAACGTCCGCTTCTACGGCAAGGGCTTGCGACCCTGCCGGAGCTTGATGTTCCCCGGCAAGCTTGCAAGAGCAAAACTTGTCGGGAGCGTCTGCTTCAATGGAACAAACCATAAGGCTTGCCGGAGCAGACTGCCCCTCAGCATCCTTGGTGTTGATTTTGGGGACTTTCTTGGCGGCGGCTTCGAGGAGCTCTGCCGGAAAGTAGTCACCAGAAACCAACTTCCTCTTTTTGCTTTGTCCAGTTGATGGTGTTACAGATGGTTGAGTCAACTTAAGCACAAAGATCCCTGGTTCCACAGGTAACTTTAGTGCGGCGCACTTTGACAGGCCATCAGCAATATCATTCTGAGCTCTTGGGATATGCTCCATTTGTAGGCCGTCAAAGTGCTCTTCTAGCTTCCTCACTTCATCAACATATGCTTCCATCAATGGTCTCTAGTAGTTCTTGTTCACTTGTCGGATGACAAGCTGTGAGTCACCCCTGACAATGAGCTTCTTAATCCCAAGGTCTGCTGCGATTCTAAGACCGGCAAGTAATCCTTCATACTCTGCAGTATTGTTGGTTGCTTGCTCTTTGGGAAAGTGCATCTGGACTACGTACTTGAGGTGCTCTCCGGTGGGTGCGACAAGCAGCACGCCTGCACCGGCGCCTTGCAGCGAGAAGGCACCATCAAAGTACATCAGCCACTCTTTGCTTGCCTCTTTTGATGGGGATGCTCGTTTCTGGAATTTCTTCATCTGGGGTTGGCGTCCACTCTGCTATGAACTCTGCCAATGCTCTGCTTTGGATAGTTGAGGTGCTCTCAAACTTGAGGCCAAAGCTTGACAGTTCCAGCGCCCACTCGACAATCCTGCCTGTTGCTTCTGGATTTTGCAGTATCCTCTTCAGCGGAAAGCGAGTGACGACTGTGATCTCATGTGCTTGGAAGTAATGGCGCAGCTTTCTCGAGGCCATGAGGAGGCCGAAAAGCAACTTCTGCACACCAGAGTACCTTGATCTAGCCCCCTGCAGAAGAGAACTGACAAAGTAAACTGGGCGCTGCACCATTCTCCTTGGCATCTTATCATGTTCCTGCGCAAACTCATGTTTGTCGGGACCAGAGCTTGTCGGCGAAGCCCCCTGCTTGTCGCTGGATGGATCTGCCGTGGTTGCTGGCTCATCATCCGCTTCCCTCTCCGCCACTAACGCAACATTAACCACTTGATTGGTTGCTGCTATATACAGCAGCAACTTCTCCTGCGGCTTAGGTGCGACAAGTGTTGGAGTGGAGGATAGGTATCCCTTCAAGTCCTGCAGCGCAGCCTCCGCTTCCGGAGTCCATTTCATTGGACCTGCCTTTTTCAAAATTTTGAAAAATGGCAGGGCGCGCTCAGCAGATCTAGAGATAAACCTGCTGAGAGCAGCCATGCAACCGGCAAGCCTTCGTACATCCTTGACGCGCTTTGGTGCTTTGATCTTCTTGATGGCTTTGATCTTGTCGGGATTGGCTTCAATTCCCCTCTGAGACACGAAGAACCCGAGAAGCTTGCCGGAAGGGACTCCAAACACGCACTTCTCGGGGTTAAGCTTGAGGTTGATCTTGCAGAGGTTTGCAAATGTCTCATCTAAATCTTGAATCAAGGTTGCTTTGTTCTTGCTCTTGACCGCTATGTCATCCATGTAAGCTTCCACATTTCGGTGTATTTGTGGCTCAAAAGCATGGTGGACTACCCTTGCGAATGTTGAACCAGCATTCTTCAAACCGAAAGGCATACGTACGAAGCAGTACGTGCCACACGGGGTGATAAATGCGGTTTTCTCTTCATCTTCTTCTGCCATGAAGATCTGATGGTATCCTGAGTATGCATCAAGAAATGAAAGCAAATCACATCCGGCTGTGGAGTCAACAATCTGGTCAATATGCGGCAAGGGAAATGGGTCTTTGGGACAAGCTTTATTAACATCAGTGAAGTCAATACAAAGTCTCCATTTCCCGTTAGCTTTGCGCACAACAACAGGATTGGCCAACCACGTGGGATGGAGTACTCCTCTGACAAGGCCTGCTGCTTCCAACTTCTTGATTTCTTCTGCGATGAATTCTTGGCGCTCTACTGCCTGCTTCCTGACTCTCTGCTTGACGGGCCGCGCATGAGGACAGACGGCAAGGTGGTGCTCAATCACTTTCCTGGGAACACCGGGGATATCAGACGGTTGCCACGCAAACACGTCGATATTCGCCCGCAGGAAAGCAACGAGCGCGCTTTCCTATTTGGGGTCAAGAGTGGCGCTGATGGTGAAGGTACCACCAGTGCCATCCTCCTTGGCGGACACCTTCTTAGTCTCAGGTGGAGCTGCCATTGCCTTCTTACACTTGCCGGTGGAGCTCGATGGTGCATCCTCGACGGTAGCGCAGCACTCCGAGGAGGTGCGCTTGCCGGAGTAGGCATCAAAGCTCTTGCCGAACTTGGTCTTCTTCTTCCCCCCGGGAGCTTCAGCGGCAAGTGTCCTCTGTTCTGCTGCAGCTCCTGCTTCCCGGTAGATCTTATCGGCACAGATAAGAGCATCCTTCTTGTCGCCAGGGACAGAGATGACACTTATTGGGCCTGGCATTTTCAGTACGTTGTATGCATAGTGAGAGGCTGCCATGAACTTGGCGAGTGCCGGACGGCCAAGGATTCCATTATAAGGTAATGGAATGTCGGCAACGTCAAACATGACCCTCTCAGTCCTGAAGTTCAGCTCACTTCCAAATGTTACCGGCAACGTGATCTTTCCCTTCGGCTTGCTCCTTCCCGGGTTGATTCCTTGAAATGTGCCGGTCTCTTCGAGCTCGCTGTCAGGGATCTGGAGCTTCTGGAGCACCGCGGAGGAGATCAGGTTCAAGCCGGCCCCACCGTCAACTAGCATCTTAGTGACCTTGAGGTTGCGGATTGTTGGTGAAACCAACATCGGCAAGCACCCGACCGCAGTTATGCGATCCGGGTTGTCCTCAATATCAAAGATGATAGGCGTGCCGGACCATTTCAGAGGCTTGCGTGACTCGACGGGTGGTTCTACTGCATTAACTTCCCGCACCCACTGTTTGAGCTGGCGGTGCGAGGCATGCAGAGAAGCACCACCGTCAACGCACAGGACCTCTGTGGCTTTCTGGAACTCTTGCTCAACAGTCTCCTCATCATCCATATCTTCATCGTCGCCGTCATCTTCATCCTTGTCGCGGCCGCGAGGAGGTCTGTCTCCTTGCCGCTGCTTGGCCTTGCCGCGGCGTCCTCCTCGGCCGGGACGTTTCTTGCCGGACCCACCAGCTCCTTCCTGGGCCTTCTCTTTGTCGCGCCACTCGTATTCAGCTTTCTGTTGCTCAACAAGCTGCTCGACTCTCTTACAGTTTTGAAGATCATGGCCCTTGGTGTGGTGAATCTTGCAATACTGCTTGTTGGTGCCGTCTTGCTTGTCGGCGACCGCCACCTCCGCGGCAACCTCCTTGCCGGAGTCACCAGTTTTGGCTTCCTTGGCGCCACCACCGTTGCCGGACTGCTCAACAACTAGCACTTCTCTGCCTTTCCTCCTTCTGTTGTTCCGCCGCCGGTTTCTCTTTGTTGGGGCAGCATCTTCGCTGTCAGATCCTCCCGCTCCTATATTTTCTCCGGGGAGTCTCCTCCCTTCCTCAGCGCACGCACACTTGTCGGCCAGTGCATATAACTCACTGACGTCCCTAATCTTGCACATCGCCATTTCCTCGCACATCCTGCGGTTCCGCATGTTCTGATGGAACGCGCTGATCACCGCGGCAGGGTGGACGTTTGGGATGTTGTGCTGCACACTACTGAATCTCTGAATGTACTTGCGCAAGGGCTATCCTTCCTTCTGGGCGAGCAGGTGAAGATCACTCTCCTGGCCATGAGGCTTGTGTCCGCCTGTAAAGGCGCCGACAAACTGATGGCACAGATCAGCCCAAGAGGATATGGAGTTGTCCGGCAAGTGCATGAGCCAGGATCTGACATTGGGCTTGAGCACCAGCGGGAAGTAGTTGGCAAGGATCTTGTCATCTCATCCCCCGGCAGCTTGCACGGCAATGGTGTAGATGTTGAGGAACTCTGACGGATGCGTCTTGCCGTCGTACTTCTCCGGTACGTCTGGCTTGAAGTTCTTTGTACTGGGCCACTGGACTTGCCGCAGCTCATGAGTGAACGCAGGACAACCTACCGCATACGGCAGATCGCCTGGTTCCCCTGGCGCATGCATGTCAACAGAGGGCCCAGCGCGCTTGTCGGATTGACATCACGCTTCTCTTTGGCGCTCGATGCAGGTTCGAGCGTCTTCTTGTTGTTGATCATGAAGAACTTGGCGCTGATCGTGACGAGCTCGTGGATCCGACGATGCAGTGGAGTTGCTGTCAATGTGGATCCGGCGAGTCGGCGATCTTGGCCTTCGGGGCGGTGATTGCATGGTAGTTGCACCTCCGCCCGTTTCGTCGCCATCGGCTCGCGTCTGGCGGTCCTGCCGCGGCGGCGACGCACTCGTTCACCGTGGAGTGTCGCCGTTGGCGTAGCCGATGAGACTCTGAATGGTGGCTCTCCATTCGTCGATCTTCTCCGGCGTTGGAGGGTAATCTAGGAGAAGTTGAGCTCGCGCCAAAGCTTCTGCTGGAGTGGCGGGTGGCAGTGGCGGACGGCGCGAGGAGCGGGACGTGCTCGAACTTCTAACTATGTTAGAAGGAGCAGTATCTTGTCCAGGCGACCGTGCCCCGCTCGTGCCAGAATGCTGGCGTGCATGCTGGTCTTGAGCGGCCCGAGATCCACCAACTTGGTCTTGGGCTATCATGCGTATGGCACTGCTAGCGCCGTGACGCTGTTGATCTTGCGCCTCCTGAGAGTGGCATGGAACATGTACAGTCGCCGAGGTTTGTGCAGCCTTGTTCTTGGACCTGGCGGCATCATGGGCTTCCTCGTCGACGTCCTTTCTTCTGCCGACGTCCATCCCACCACTCGTTTGCTCCAACGGTGGCGGAAGTGACGTGGATGGAGTGGCCGCCGCCGAAGTCTTCTTCTTCGGTGGCATGTTGATGAAGGGAATAAAGATCTAGCTCGTGTGAATGCAGGATCTGGTTCACGCAATCTCGATGCCTCCTACCTGGCGCGCCAAAGATGTCGGGGTGAACTGATCCTCGAACACCTATGGGCCGGCGGACCGGACCCCTTTCGGTTCGGCGGGGGGCGGAGATAGCACGAAGAGCAGATCGAGGCGAGGCACACGAGCAGTTTACCCAGCTTCGGAGCTCTCCGGAGAGATAACACTCCTACTACTGCTTGTCTGATTGTATTCAGTGGTGTTCTGTGCTCTCGAGCGAGAGAGTGATGGGTTTTCTGGGCTACGAATGGATCAAAGACGACTGTCTGAGGCTCCGAACCCAACCGAACCCCCTCTACGTTGCGCATGGGCCTCCTTTTATATGCTAAAGGTGTCACCGACAGGTGGCAATGCAGAGGAGGGTAAAACGTAAAAAGTGAGGTAGTTGATACAGTTGCGTGTACAGTGCACCCTACCTAACCCTGACGGCAGGGGAAAAGGGTATTAAATGCCCGTCTGAGTCGCGCGAACAGTGCAGAAAAAGACCGTTAGGGGCGCCACCGTTCGCCACGATGGCGATCTTGTCAGCTTCGCATGCCACTGCGCACCACTGGCTGCACAGCCTCCCGCCACGCGCGCCCGGAGAGGCCCCCAGAGCGACACGTTGGTGGGTGCGCTGGAGCATGGACGCAGAGTGGCCGCCTGCCGCGGCAAGCACCTTGCCGCTGTCATTATCTTCGCTGGGCCCAGAAGCTCGTCGCTTACCGGGCCTTGGTGTACCTTGTTTAGTCTTCCCGGCAAGCTCCTCTTGCCGGGGGCTTGCTGCCTTGCCGGAGCGCGTGGCGCGTCGCGGCAAGTTCCTTGGAGTGCCTTGGTTGGCCTTCTCGGCAAGCTCCTCTTGCCGGGGTCTTTTCTCCTTAGCTTAAATACTTTGTTCTTGGATGGCTCCAAGGGAACCTTGGGGGATCTTGGCGTATCATTAGGATCAATAGGATCACTCTTACTAGCAATAAATTTCATAGGTTCATCCATCTTTTGACTCAAAGTATTGATTTCTTCAATCACATGCACTTGTTTACAAGTGGAATATCTTTCGGTATGCCATTGAGAGTAATTTGTCATAATATCATCTAGGAGTTTAGTAGCTTTTCCTAATGTAATTTCCATACAAGTACCACCCACAGAGGAATCCAAAAAGATTTCTAGATGCAAAATTCAATCCTACATAATTTTTTTATAATCATCCACAAACTTAGACCATGAGTAGGGCAATTTCTTATCATCAATTTCATTCTCTCCCAAGATTGTGCAACATGTTCATGATCAAGTTTCTTGAAATTCATTATATCATTTCTAAGGGATATGATCTTAGCAGGAGGAAAATACTTGGTAGACTTGATGTAGAACCTCCCCGGTAACAGCGCTAGAAATTCTTCCTGCTACTTCTTGAGCTTGCGTTGGTTTTTCCCTTAAAGGGGAAAGGGTGATGTAGCAAAGTAGAGATATGAATTTCCCTTAGTTGAGAACAAAGGTATCAATCCAGTAGGAGGTACAAGCAAGTCTCCAATATATGCACCTGCAGAAACAATCAAACACTTGCACCCAACGCGATAAAGGGGTTGTCAATCCCTTCATGGTCACTTGCAAGGATGAGATCTGATAGGGATAGATATAAACGAAATAAAAGTAAATAAAATTCAGCAAGGTAATTTTGGGTTTTTGGCTTTATAGATCTGAAAATATATGATGGAAATAGACCTGGGGGCCATAGGTTTCCCTAGAGGCTTCTCTTTTAAATAAAGCATATGGTGGGTAAACAAATTACTGTTGAGCAATTGATAGAAAAGCGCATAGTTATGACGATATCTAAGGCAATGATCATGAATATAGGCATCACGTCCATGACAAGTAGACCGAAATGATTCTGCATCTAGTACTATTACTCCACACATCGACCGACTCCTGCCTGCATCTAGTATTAAGTTCATAAGAACAGAGTAAAGCTTTAAGCAAGATGACATGATGTAGAGGGATAAACTAAAGCAATATGATATAAACCCCATCTTTTTACCCTTAATGGAAACAATACAATAAGTACCTCGCTGCCCCTTCTGTCACTGGGAGAGGACACTGCAAGATTGAACCCATCACAAAGCACCTCTCCCATTGCAAGATAGATCAATCTAGTTGGCCAAACCAAATTAATAAATCGGAGAGAAATACAAAGATATCAAATCATGCATATAAGAATTCATAGGAGACTCAAATAATATTCATAGATAATCTGATCATAAATATACAATTCATCAGATCTCAACAAACACACCACAAAATAAGATTACATTGGATAGAACACACAGAACATCGAGGAGAACATGGTATTGAATATCAAAGAGAAAGAAGAAGCCATCTAGCTACTAGCTATGGACCAGTAGGTATGTCGTAAACTACTCACACATCATTGGTAGGGCAGAAAGGTTGATGAAGAGGCCCTCCGTGATCGAATCCCCCTCTGGTAGATTGTTGGAAGGCCCCAAGATGGGATCTCACTAGGTCAGAGGCTTGCGGCGGCAGAAGAGTATTTTTGTGGACGCTTCTGGTGGTTTGGGAATATTTGGGAATTTATAGTGTAAAGATTAGTGTTGGGGGACTCCCGCGGGGGCTACAATACAGGGGCGCCCCCCTAGGGCACCATGAGGGCTTGTGGGCTCCTCGGGACTCCCCTGGACCCCTCTCCAAGCTACGTGGGTTTCTTCTGGTCCAACAAAAATCATCACGAAAGTTTATTCCGTTTGGACATCGTTTGATATTCCTTTCCGAAAAAACCAAAAACAAGGAAAAAACAGCAAGAGGCACTGGGCACTAGGTTAATAGGTTAGTCCCAAAAAATGATATAAAATAATATATTAACTCATATAAAACATCCAAAACAGATAATACAATAGCATGGAACAATAAAAAATTATTGATACATTGGAGACGTATAAGGGCCATATTTTTCACTAGAGGCTTCTCTCAAGAAAATAGCATACGATGGATAAACAAATTACTATTGGGAAATTCATAGAAAAGCAAATAATTATGACTTTATCTAAGGTAATGATCATACATAGGCATCACGTCCGAGACAAGTAGACCGAAACGATTCTGCATCTACTACTATCTAGTGTATTAAGTTCATGGAAAAACATAGTATTGCCTTAAGCAAGATGACATGATGTAGACAAGATAAACTCATGTATGAATAAAACCCATATTTTTACACTTAATAGCAACGATACATACGTGTGATGTCCCTTTCTGTCACTGGGATTGAGCACTGTAAGATCAAACCCATTACAAACCACCACTTCTCATGGCAAGACAAATCAATCTAGTTGGCCAAACCAAGCCTATAAATCAGAGAAGAAATATGAAGCTATATTAATCATGCATAAAAGAGTTCAGAGAAAACTCAAATAATATTCATGGATTGATCCGATCATAAACTTAGAATTTATCGGATCCGAACAAACACACCGCAAAAAGTCATCACATCAAATAGATCTCTGATACGTCCATTTTGCATCATGCTTTTATATCAATATTTATTGCATTATGGGCTGTTATTACACATTATATCTCTATACTTATGGCTATTCTCTCTTATTTTACAAGGTTTACCATGAATAGGGGGAATGCCGGCAGCTGGAATTCTGGTTGGAAAAGGAGCAAACGTTGGAAACCTATTCTGCACAACTCCAAAAGACCTGAGACTCCATGAAACAACTTTTTGGATTTATTAAGGAATTATGAGCAAAAGAAATAGGCCAGGGGGGCCACACCCTGTCCAGGAGATAGGGGGCGCGCCCCCTATCTCCTGGGCTCCCTAGTGGGCCTCTAGCGTCCATCTTATGCTATATGAAGGGTTTTGTCCTGGAAAAATTCGTGGGCAAGCTTACGAAACGAAACTCAGCTGCCACGAGGCGGAACCTTGGCGGAATCAATCTAGGGCTCTGGCAGAGCTGTTCTGCCGGGGACACTTCCCTCCGGGAGGGGGAAATCATCACCAACATCATCACCAACGATCCTCTCATCAGGAGGAGGTCAATCTCCATCAACATCTTCACCAGCACCTTCTCCTCTCAAACCCTAGTTCACCTCTTGTATCCAATCTTGTATCCAAAACCACAAATTGGTACCTGTGGGTTGCTAGTAGTGTTGATTACTCCTTGTAGTTGATACTTATTGGTTTACTTGGTGGAAGATCATATGATCAGATCCTTAATGCATATTATTACACCTCTAATTATGAACATGAATATGCTTTGTGAGTAGTTACGTTTGTTCCTGAGGACATGGGTGAAGTCTTGCTATTAGTAGTCATGTGAATTTGGTATTCGTTTGATATTTTGATGAGATGTATGTTGTCTCTCCTCTAGTGGTGTTATGTGAACATTGACTACATGACACTTCACCATTATTTGGGCCTAGAGGAAGGTATAGGGAAGTAATAAGTAGATGGTGGGTTGCTAGAGTGACAGAAGCTTAAACCCTAGTTTATGCGTTGCTTCATTAGGGGTTGATATGGACCCATATGTTTAATGTTGTGGTTAGGTTTACCTTAATACTCCTTTTTGTAGTTGCGGACGCTTGCAATTGGGGTTAATCATAAGTGGGATGCTTGTCCAAGTTAGGGCAGTACCCAAGTGCCGGTCCACCCACATATCAAATTATCAAAGTACCGAACGCGAATCATATGAGCGTGATGAAAACTAGCTTGACGATAATTCCCAATGTGTCCTCGGGAGCTCCTTCCTCATTATTAAAATTTGTCCAGGCTTATCCTTTGCTACATAAAGGATTGGGCCACCTTGCTGCACTTTATTTACTTTATTTACTTTTGCTCATTACTATTTATCTTATCACAAAACTATCTATCACCTACTATTTCAGTGCTTGCAGAGAAAACCTTACTGAAAACCGCTTAACATTTCCTTCTGCTCCTCGTTGGGTTTGACACTCTTACTTATCGAAAGGACTACGATAGATACCCTACACTTGTGGGTCATCAAGACTCTTTTCTGGCGCCGTTGCCGGGGAGCGTAGCGCTCTTGGTGAGTGGAACTTGGTAAGGAAACATTTATATTGTGTGCTGAAATTTTCCGTTACTTGTCACTATGGAAACTAATCCTTTGAGTGGCTTGTTTGGGGTATCTTCACCCCAACCAGAAGAGCAAAGAAATGCCCCTCAACCTACTGAACCTTATGAAAATGTTCACTTTGAGATTCCTTCTGGTATGATAGAAAAACTGCTAGCTAATCCTTTTGCAGGAGACGGAACATTGCATCCCGACTTACACCTTATCTTTGTGGATGAAGTTTGTGGATTATTTAAGCTTCCAGGTATTCCTGATGATGTTGTCAAAAGGAAGGTCTTCCCTTTATCTTTGAAGGGAGATGCAATGACATGGTATAGGCTATGTGATGATACAAGATCTTGGAATTATAAGCGATTGAAATTGGAATTTCACCAAAAGTTCTATCCTATGCATCTTGTTCATCGTGATCGTAATTACATATATAATTTTTGGCCTCGCGAAGGAGAAAGCATCGCTCAATCTTGGGGGAGGCTTATGTCAATGTTATATTCATGCCCCAATCATGAGCTCTCTCGGGAAATGATTATTCAGAATTTTTATGCTCGGCTTTCTCTTGATAATCACAACTTGCTCGATACCTCCTGTGTTGGTTCCTATATGCTGAAGACTATTGATTTCAAATGGCACTTATTGGAAAGAATTAAACGCAACACTGAAGATTGGGGTTCCGAAGATGGTAAGGAGTCAGGTATGACACCTAAGTTTGATTGTGTTAAATCTTTTATGGATACCGATGCTTTCTGTGGATTTAGCTCTAAGTATGGACTTGACTCTAAGATGGTAGCTACTTTTTGTGAAACTTTTGCTGCTCACGTTGATCTCCATAAAGAGAAGTGGTTTAAATATAATCCTCCTGTTGAAGTGAAAGTAGTTGCACCTATTACAATCGAAGAGAAGACTATTACATGTAGTGGTTTAAATCTTTTGATGTTAGGATAAAAGATCATGTTAAAGCTTCGAATGTTGTTCGTAAGAGTAATACTAGGACCTATACACCTCCTGAGCAAATTAATGTTGAACCTAGTATTGCTATGATTAAAGATCTCTTGGATGTAGACTTAGATGGGCATGTTATCTCTTTCTTGGGTGAAACTGCTAATATTGCTAGACCCGATACTAAGACACGTAGACCTGTTGTAGGCATGCCTGTTATTTTTGTTAAAATTGGAGCTCATTGTTATCATGGCTTATGTGATATGGGTGCTAGTGCTAATGCGATACCTTATGATCTTTATAAAGAAATTATGCACGATATTGCACCAGTTGATTTAGAAGATATTGATGTTACTATTAAGCTTGCTAATAGGGATACCATTAAACCTATTGGGATTGTTAGAGATGTTGAAGTATTGTGTGGGAAGAGTAAATACCCTGCTGATTTTCTTGTTCTCGGTTCCCCACAAGATGATTTTTGTCCCATTATTTTTGGTAGACCCTTCTTGAACACTACTAGTGCTAAAATTGATTGTGAAAAGAATATTGTCACTGTTGGCTTAGATGGTATGTCTCATGAGTTTAATTTTGCTAAGTTTAGTAGACAACATCGTGAAAAGGAACCATCTAGTAAGGATGAGATTATTGGTCTTGCTTCCATTGTTGTTCCTCCAACTGATCCGTTAGAACAATATTTTGCTAGACCATGAAAACGATATGTTTATGAAGGAAAGGGAAGAAATAGATGAAGTGTTCCTTAAACAAGAACCTATGCTAAAACATAATCTTCCCATTGAAATTCTTGGGGATCCCCCTCCACCCAAGGGTGATCCCGTGTTTGAAGTCAAACCATTACCTGATAATCTTAAGTATGCTTATCTTGATGAAAAAGAAATATATCCTGTTATTATTAGTGCTAACCTTTCAGAGAAAGAAGAAGAAAGATTATTGAAAACTCTGAATAAGCACCGAGCTGCTATTGGATATACCCTGGATGATCTCAAGGTCATTAGTCCCACATTATGTCAACATAAGATTTCAGTGGAGAAAGATGCCAAACCTGTTAGAGATCCTCAAAGATGATTAAATCCCAAAATGAAGGAAGTGGTGAGAAAGGAGATACTAAAACTCCTTGAGGAAGGTATTATTTATCCCGTTGCTGATAGTGAATGGGTAAGCCCTGTCCATTGTGTCCCTAAAAAGGGAGGTATTACCGTTGTCCCTAATGATACAGATGAATTGATCCTGCAAAGAATTATTACAGGCTATAGGATGGTAATTGATTTCCGCAAGTTAAATAAAGCTACTAAGAAAGATCATTACCCTTTACCTTTTATTTATCAAATGCTAGAAAGGTTATCCAAATACACACATTTTTGCTTTCTGGTTATCCTGGCTTCTCTCAGATACCTGTATCAGCGGGGGATCAATCTAAAACTACTTTTACTTGCCCTTTTGGTACTTTTGCTTATAGACGTATGCCTTTTGGTTTATGTAATGCACCTGCTACCTTTCGAAGATGCATGATGGCTATACTTTATGATTTTTGTGAAAAGATTTGTGAGGTATTCATGGATGACTTCTCCGTCTATGGATCCTCTTTTGATGATTGTTTGAGCAACCTTGATCAAGTTTTGTAGAGATGCGAAGACACTAGTCTCGTCTTGAATTGGGAAAAGTGTCACTTTATGGTAATGAAGGCATTGTCTTGGGGCACAAGATCTCCGAGAGGGGTATTGAAGTTGATAAAGCCAAAGTTGATGCTATTGAAAAGATGCCATGTCCCAAGTACATAAAAGGTATAAGAAGTTTCCTTGGTCATGCTGGTTTTTATAGGAGGTTCATTAAGGACTTTTCTAAAATCTCTGGGCCTCTGACTAATTTATTGCAAAAATATATTCCTTTTGTCTTTGATGATGATTGCGTAGAAGCATTTAAAACACTTAAGAAAGCTTTGATCACAGCACCTATTTTTTAGCCACCTGATTGCAATTTACCTTTTGAAATTATGTGTGATGCTAGTGACTATGCTGTAGGTGCTGTTCTAGGGCAAAGAGTCGATAAGAAATTGAATGTTATCCATTATGCTAGTAAGACTCTTGATACTGCGCAGAGAAATTATGCTACCACTGAAAAAGAATTCTTAGCAGTTGTGTTTGTATGTGATAAGTTTAGACCTTATATTGTTGATTCCAAAGTTACTGTTCACACTGATCATGCTGCTATTAAATATCTTATGGAAAAGAAAGATGCTAAGCCTAGACTCATTAGATGGGTTCTCTTGCTCCAAGAATTTGACTTGCATATTATTGATAGAAAGGGAGCTGAGAACCCCGTTGCAGACAACTTGTCTAGGCTAGAGAATGTTCTTGATGACCCACTGCCTATTAATGATAGTTTTCCTGATGAACAATTAGCGGTTGTCAATGCTTCTCGAACTACTCCTTGGTATGCTGACTATGCTAATTACATTGTTGCTAAATATTTACCGCCTAGTTTCACATACCAGCAAAAGAAAAAGTCCTTTTATGATTTAAGACATTACTTCTGGGATGATCCACACCTTTATAAAGAAGGAGTAGATGGCATTATTAGACGTTGTCTGCCTGAGCATGAATAGGAACAAATCCTACACAAGTGTCACTCTGAATCCTATGGAGGACACCACGCTGGAGATAGAACTGCACACAAGGTACTACAATTTGGATTTTATTTGCCTACTCTTTTCAAAGATGCTCGTAAGTTTGTCGTATCTTGTGATGAATGTCAAAGAATAGGTAACATCAGTAGACATCAAGAAATGCCTATGAATTATTCTCTTGTTGTTGAACCGTTTGATGTTTGGGGCTTTGATTATATGGGACCTTTTCCTGACTCCAATGGTTATACACATATTTTAGTTGCTGTTGATTACGTTACTAAGTGGGTAGAAGCTATTCCAACTAGTAGTGCTGATCATAACACTTCTATTAAAATGCTAAAAGAAGTTATTTTTTCAAGGTTTGGAGTCCCTAGATATCTTATGACTGATGGTGGTTCACACTTTATTCATGGTGCTTTCCGTAAGATGCTTGCTAAGTATGATGTCAATCATAGAATTGCATCTCCGTATCACCCGCAGTCTAGTGGTCAAGTAGAGTTGAGCAATAGAGAGCTCAAATTAATTTTGCAAAAGACTGTGAATAGATCTAGAAAGAATTGGTCCAAGAAACTTGATGATGCATTATGGGCCTACAGAACTGCATACAAAAATCCTATGGGTATGTCTCCATATAAGATGGTTTATGGAAAAGCATGTCATTTACCTCTTGAACTTGAACATAAAGCATATTGGGCTATTAAAGAGCTTAATTATGACTTCAAACTTGCCGGTGAGAAAAGGTTATTTGATACTAGCTCACTTGATGAATGGAGAACCCAAGCATATGAGAATGCCAAGCTCTTCAAAGAAAAAGTCAAACGCTGGCATGATAAGAGGATACAAAAGCGTGAGTTTAACGTAGGAGATTATGTGTTATTATTCAACTCTCGTGTAAGATTTTTTGCAGGAAAACTTCTCTCAAAATGGGAAGGTCCCTATGTTATCGAGGACGTCTATCATTCTGGTGCTATAAAAACCAACAACTTTGTAGGCACAAATCCGAGGGTGGTCAAAGGTCAAAGAATCAAACATTATATTTCAGGTAATCCTATCAATGTTGAAACTAATATTATTGAAACCATAACCCCTAAGGAATACATAAGAGACACTTTCCAGAACGTTCCAGACTCCGAAAAGGCATAGGTACGTGGTACGGTAAGTAAATCGACTCCAAAACAACTCTAATGGCAATTTTCATCAGTTTTGGATTATTTAAGGATTTTAGGAAGAAAGAAGTAGTCCGAAAGGGACACGAGGCTCCCACAAGAGAGGAGGGCGCCCCCCTGTAGGGCGCGCCCCCTGTCTCGTGGGCACCTCGTGTGACTCCCGGATTCCGTTTTCTTGTATGTTACGTATTTTGGTCGGTAAAAATTCATTATATATACTCCCGAAGGTTTTGACCACCGTATCACGCAAATATCCTCTGTTTTCGTTTTGAGCTGTTTCTGTTTCAGATCTAGAGCATCATGTCGTCTTCAAGCGCTCCCAAGGACAAGTTTTTCGAGGGGGTCATCAACCCCAATCTTGCGGAGGTGCTGCATCACCCTCAAACCATTGAGATGCGTGAGGGGGTGTTGCACATCCGCGATGTGGAAGGACCAAGGCGTACCGGGAGAATGGAGACAAAGCTCGAAGCCATGGAACGAGAAGTTTTCAAGTGTCAGGGGATGGTGGAGCGTGGACTCAACGCCAACCAGATGATGATCATGGAGTTCACCAACAACCACAAGTTGGATGCTAAAGTCATTGAGGAGACCATCTTCAAGCTTCAAGAAAAAATCGAGCACCTCCAAGCCCAGATTTATGACCTGCAAAACCAGAACTGTGAGTATGAATATAGATTCAAGCGAATGAGTTTGGCTGCAAATTTAAAGATCCCGGAGACTTGATCATCCTTTTATGATGGAGAGCCTATGCCTTGGAAGATGGATGACAAGCCTACTCCATCAACAACTCCTACTTCACCACCTCCGAAGAAATAATCACATGGATATGGGCACTCCCCTTAGCAACTGCCAAGCTTGGGGGAGGTGCCCCGGTATCGTATCACCATCACACTCCTATCTTTACCGCTTTATTTAGTTCGATCCTTTTAGTAGTATCTTGATCCATTAGTTTGAAGTTTTAATATCAAGTAGTTTTGAGTTTTTCGTTGTGATCTCTTTTTGTAAGCGAGTCCGTGTGCTTTCTATAATAAAGATTAGTGTTGAGTCAAGGGCTTTGCTATGTTGCTATGATCTTGAGAAAATAGAAAGAACAAAATAGTTCATATTGATCTTATGGATAGTGATGACTTCACATATAGAAAGTATGAGGCATAAAAATTGTTGAGAGTTGATGAACATAGGCTTGGTCATCGTTGCAATTAATAGGAAGTGATAAGGAAAGAGGGGTTCACATATAGATATATTATCTTGGACATCTATTATGATTGTGAAGCACTCATTAAGTATGACATGCTAAAAGAGTCGACGTTGGACAAGGAAGACAACGTAATGGTTTATGTTTTACGACATCTCAGTTAAAGTATATTGTCAGTGACCTTCTAAACATGTTGAGCTTGCCTTTCCCCCTCATGCTAGCCAAAACTCCTTGCATCAAGTAGAGATACTACTTATGCTTCAAAATATCCTTAAACCCAGTTTTGTCATGAGAGTCCACCATACCTACCTATGGATTGAGTAAGATCCTTCAAGTAAGTTGTCATCGGTGCAAGCAATAAAAATTGCTCTCTAAATATGCATGACTTATTAGTGCAGAGGAAATAAGCTTTGTAAGAACTTGTTGTGGAAGTAATAAAAGCGACGGATTGCATAATAAAGGTCCACATACAAGGGGCAATATAAAGTGACGTTCTTTTGCACTAAGATTTTGTGTATCCAACCCTAAAAGCGCATGACAACCTCTGCTTCCCTCTACGAAGGGAATGTCTTTTACTTTATGTTTTACTTTAATACTTGAGTCAAGGTGTTCCTCACCTTTCCCTTTTTCATTTTATCCTTTGGCAAGCTCTTCCTGTTTGAAAGATCATGATATATATATCCGATTGGATGTAAGTTGGCATAGGCTATTATTGTTGACATCACCTAAAGGTGAATACGTTGGGAGGCAACACAATAAGCCCCTATCTTTCTCAGTGTCCGGCTGAAACTCTATAACCACAAGTATTGCGTGAGTGTTAACAATTATGGGAGACTACGAGATAGTTGAGTATGTGAGCTTGCTGAGAAGCTCTATTATTGACTCTTTCTGATGTTACGATAAATTGCAATTGCTGCAATGACTGAGATTATAGTTTGTTAGTTCCCAATGAAGTTTTTGAACCATACTTGACATTGTGAATTGCTTATTACTTGAACACAGGAAATCATATGACAAAATCCATATATATTGCTGTTATTAGAATGATCATGATGCCCTCATGTTCGTATTTTATTTTTATCGACACTTCTATCTCTAAACATGTGGACATATTTTTCGATTTCGGTTTCTGCTTGAGGACAAGCGAGGTCTAAGCTTGGGGGAGTTGATACGTCCATTTTGCATCATACTTTTATATCAATATTTATTGCATTATAGGCTGTTATTACACATTATATCTCTATACTTATGGCTATTCTCTCTTATTTTACAAGGTTTACCATGAAGAAGGGGAATGCCGACAGCTGGAATTCTGGCTGGAAAAGGAGCAAACGTTGGAAACCTATTCTGCACAACTCCAAAAGACCTGAGACTCCACGAAACAACCTTTTGGATTTATTAAGGAATTATGAGCAAAAGAAATAGGCCAGGGGGCCCACACCCTGTCCAGGAGACAGGGGGGCGCCCCCCCTAGTGGCGCCCCCCTAGTGGCGCCCCCCTATCTCCTGGGCTCCCTGGTGGGCCTCCGGTATCCATCTTATGCTATATGAAGGGTTTTGTCCTAGAAAAATTCGTGGGCAAGATTACGAGATGAAACTCCGCTGCCACGAGGCAGAACCTTGGCGGAATCAATCTAGGGCTCTGGCAGAGCTATTCTGCCGAGGACACTTCCCTCCGGGAGGGGGAAATCATCACCAACGTCATCACCAATGATCCTCTCATCGGGAGGGGGCCAATCTCCATCAACATCTTCACCAGCACCATCTCCTCTCAAACCCTAGTTCATCTCTTGTATCCAATCTTGTATCCAAAACCACAAATTGGTACCTGTGGGTTGCTAGTAGTGTTAATTACTCCTTGTAGTTGATACTTGTTGGTTTACTTGGTGGAAGATCATATGATCAGATCCTTCATGCATATTATTACACCTCTGATTATGAACATGAATATGCTTTGTGAGTAGTTACGTTTGTTCCGGAGGACATGGGTGAAGTCTTGCTATTAGTAGTCATGTGAATTTGGTATTCGTTCGATATTTTGATGAGATGTATCTTGTCTCTCCTCTAGTGGTGTTATGTGAACGTCGACTACATGACACTTCACCATTATTTGGGCCTAGAGGAAGGCATAGGGAAGTAATAAGTAGATGATGGGTTGCTAGAGTGACAAAAGCTTAAACCCTAGTTTATGCGTTGCTTCGTTAGGGGTTGATATGGACCCATATGTTTAATGCTGTGGTTAGGTTTACCTTAATACTCCTTTTTGTAGTTGCGGACGCTTGCAATAGGGGTTAATCATAAGTGGGATGCTTGTCCAAGTTAGGGAAGTACCCAAGTGCCGGTCCACTCACATATCAAATTATCAAAGTACCGAACGCGAATCATACGAGCGTGATAAAAACTAGCTTGACGATAATTCCCAATGTGTCCTCGGGAGCTCCTTCCTCATTATCAAAATTTGTCCAGGCTTATCCTTTGCTACATAAAGGATTGGGCCACCTTGCTGCACTTTATTTACTTTATTTACTTTTTCTTGTTACTATTTATCTTATCACAAAACTATCTATCACCTACTATTTCAGTGCTTGTAGAGAAAACCTTACTGAAAACCGCTTATCATTTCCTTCTGCTCCTCGTTGGGTTCGACACTCTTACTTATCGAAAGGACTACGATAGATCCCCTACACTTGTGGGTCATCAATCTCCAAGAACACCAAGGAGAACATAGTATTGAAGATTAAAAGGAGATAAGAAGCCATATAGCTACTAACTATGGACCCATAGGTCCGTGGTAAACTACTCACGCATCATCGTAGGGGTAGCAAGGATGATGAAGAACCCCTCCATGATCGATTCCCCCTCTAGCAGAGTGCCAGAATAGGTCCCCAGTTGGGATCACATGAGAATAGAGGATTGTGGCGGCGGAAAAAGTATTTTGTGGACTCCCCTGTAGGTTTTCTGATTTTTGGGAATTTATAGAGGCGGAGTTAAGTCAAAAGGAGGCTCGTGGGCCCCACTATGTACCAGGGCGTTCCTTGGTGCCTAGTGTGCCACTACTTCAGCTTCTCATCCCCTCCCAATGCTTCCAGGGTCTCTGATCGCCAGAAAAAATCTCCAAAAAAATTCCGTGGCATTTGGACTTCGTTTGGTATTGATATTCTGCAAAGTGAAAAACAAGCAAAAAAGAAGAACTTGCACTGGGTACTAAGTTAGTAGGTTAGTCCCAAAAATGATACAAAGTTGCTTGTAAATGTATATAACACATCAAAGATTGATACTATAATAGCATGGAACAATCAAAAATTATAGATACGTTGGAGACGTATCACTTGCAAATTATTATTTTAAGGGTGGAGTACCTAAGAAGTTAGGTGATTCAGGAATATCTACTATACCACGCTCCATTAAAACAAGTTATGTCAAAACCGCTTTATGTGATTTAGGAATCGGTGTTAGTGTTATGCCTTTTTATTTATATAGAAGACTTGGTTTGAATAAACTCACACCTACTGAAATATCTTTGCAAATGGATGATAAATCAACTGCTATACCTATCGGTATTTGTGAGGACGTGCCTGTTGCTATTGCAAATGTTACTATCTTAACATACTTTGTTATACTTGATATGCCCGATAACGGAAACATGTCAATTATCCTCGGTAAACCCTTTTTCAATACTGCAGGAGCTGTTATTGATTGCAACAAAAGCAAGGTCACTTTTCACGTCAATGGTAATGAACATACGGTTTATTTTCCGAAGAAACAAAGTTCGGTGAATGGTATCAACTGTATTGAAAAGGTTTCGACAATCACTATTGCAGTTTCAAATTCCCTCTTCCTACTATCAAAAAGAAATATGAAATTCTCATTGTTGGGGAGATGCATATCCCCGTTGAGGTAACCTAGTGTTATACAAAACTTCTTCGGTTTCATGTTAATCGGAAATAGTTTGTTAATAATACTTTATCAACCTTATTAATGGATTCATTTTGAGGGGCATGTGGTCGATGAATCTAGTAAGTACAACCTTCTGTAATCATAGTTTGCTCTATGTTATTTGTAGTTTAATAAAGTAAAATGCCATTATTTTCCTATTTTTTAAATTATACACGAATTAAAAATGGCCTGAAAATAAAAGTGCTCAGAATATTATAAACTTTTAACATGATTTTTTCTGGAATATTTAAGATTTTTTGGTGTTGAATTCATCCAAGTGGGGGTGCCCCTGTTGATCACAAGGCAGCAGGGCGCGACCACCCCCAGGCCGCGCCAAGATGCCTTGTGGGGTCCATAGGACCCTTCTCACTTATCCATTCAGCCCACTTCGTCTCCTACCTCCAAAAATATATTTGTAGCTCTCTCACTCGTGTTCTTCCTCCCAAACCTGAGATTTTCGATCTCTTTGCTCGGAGCTCCGTTTGCAAAACTGTTTTGGGGGATTGCTCCTTGGTATGTGACTCCTACATTGGTCCAATTAGTTTTTGCTTTAGTGGATTATATTTTTCATAAGTTTCTGCCATAGGTGCAACTAAAAATGAGCTTGCATGTTGAATTATTTGAGTTCGAAGTAGTTTGAATGCCTAATATACCTTATAGACATTCATATGAGTAGTTGCTATCAATCTTGTGAAGTTTGGTAGACATCATTTTGTGGTCCAAAAAATTTCAGAAATTTGTTCTTAGGAAAATGAACTTCTTCCGGAGAGGTTCCTCGAGTCGGAGTCCCAAGAGAGTCATGATTCCACTTGTAAACTGTGTTGGTATTTCTCCAAAGAGGAAGGGATGATGTAGTATAGAAGAGGTAGCTATTTCCCTAGATTAGAAACCAAAGTTATCAATCCAGTAGGAAAACCATGCAATAACTCGTTGGAAGCACCTACACACAAAATAACAAATACTTGCACCCAACGCAAACAAGGGATTGTCAATCCCTTGGCGGTTAATTACAAGGATCAAATCTTGTATTGATAGATAGATACATAAAAACACAAAATAAAATAAAGTAATAAAAGTGCAGCAATTTATTTTTTCGATTTTAATGTATGATTTAGATAGACCCAGGGGCCATAGTTTTCACTAGAAGCTTCTCTCTTGAAGATAGCATATGGTGGGTAAACAAATTACTATTGGGAAATTGATAGAAAAGCGAATAATCATGATGATATCTAAGGCAATGATCATGTATATAGGCATCACGTCCGAGACAAGTAGATCGACTCCTGCCTGCATCTACTAGTATTACTCCACACATCGACCGCTATCCAGCATGCATCTAGAGTATTACGATCATAAAGAACGGAGAAACGCCTTAAGCAAGATGACATGATGTAGACAAAGTAAACTCAGTTAATATGAATAAACCTCATCTTTTTATCCTTAATGGCAACGATACAAATATGTGTCATGTCCCTTTCTGTCACTAGGATTGAGCACCGCAAGATCGAACCCATCACAAAGCACCTCTCCCATTGCAAAAAAAATCAGTCTAGTTGGCCAAACCAAATCAATAAATTGGAGAGAAATACAAAGTTATAATAATCATGCATAAAAGAGTTCAGTGAAGAATCAAATAATATTCATAGATAATCTGATCATAAACTCACAATTCATCGGATCCCAACAAACACATCGAAAAGTATTACATCAAATAGATCCCCAATAACATCAAGGAGAACATTGTATTGAAGATCAAATAGAGAGAAGAAGCCATCTGGCTACTAGCTATGGCCCCGTAGGTTTGTGGTAAACTACTCACTCATCATCGGAGGGGCAACAAGGTTGATGTAGAACCCCTCCGTGGTTGCTCCCTGATGACCCACAAGTATAGGGGATCAACAGTAGACCTTTCGATAAGTAAGAGTGTCGAACCTAACGAGGAGTAGAAGGAAATGACAAGCCATTTTCAGCAAGGTATTCTCTGCAAGCACTGAATTATCGGTAACAGATAGTTTGGTAGTAAGGTAATTCATAACGGGTAACAAGTGTAGCAAAGGTGTAGCAAGGTGTACCAATCCTTTTTATAACAAAGGACAAGCCTGAACGGACTCTTATATAAAGCAAGTTCTCCCGAGGAAACATGGGAATTATCGTCAAGTTAGTTTTCATCATGCTCATATGATTCATGTTTGCTACTTTGATAATTTGATATGTGGGTTGACCGGTGATTGGGTGTTATCCTTACTTGGTCATGCTGCCCACTTATGATTAACCCTCTCTCACAAGCATCCACAACTATGAAAGAACAATTAAGATAAATCTAACCGTAGCATTAAACATGTGTGTCCAACTCAGCCCCTTACGAAGCAACGCATAAACTAGGGTTTAAGCTTCTGTCACTCTAGCAACCCATCGTCTACTTGCTACTTCCCAATGCCTTCCCCTCAGCCCAAATCATGGTGAAGTTTCATGTAGTCGACATTCACATAATGCCACTAGAGGAAAGACAACATACATCTCATAAAAATATCAAACAAATACCAAATTCACATGATTACTTCAACATACATCTTATCCAAATATCGAATGAATACCAAATTCACATGATTAGTTATAACAAGGCCTGTCACATGTCCTCAGGAATGAAAGTAACTACTAACAAAGCATGTTCATCTTCATGATCAGAGGGGTATTGAATATCATTAAGGATCTAAACATATGATCTTCCACCGACTAAACCAACTAGCATCAACTTTAAGGAGTAATCAGCACTACTAGCAACCCACAGGTACCAATCTGAGGTTTTGAGACAAAGATTGAATACAAGAGATGAACTAGGGTTTGAGAGGAGATGGTGCTGGTGAAGATGTTAATGAATATTGGTCCCCCCATGATGAGAGGACCGTTGGTGATGATGATGGCTTCGATTTCCCCCTCTTGGAGGGAACTTTCCCCGGTCGAATCGCTCCGCCAGAGACCTAGATTGCTTCTACCCAGGTTCCGCATCGAGACAGTGGTTCTTCTTCCCGAAACTCCCCTCTCTATTTTTTCTAGGTGAAACCCCTTCATATAGCAGAAGATGGGCACCGGAGACTGGCCAGGGGGCCCACAAGCTCAAGGGGCGTGCCTTGGGGGGGGGGGGTAGGACATGTCCCCCAGGCTTGTGGCCACCGGGTGGTTCCCCTCCTGGTATTTCTTTGCCCATTATTTTTTATATATTCCAAAATAATTCTTTGTAAAGTTTGAGGACATTTGGGATTGTGCAGAATAGGGACATCAAATTTGCTCCTTTCGGTCCAGAATTCCAGCTGCCGGCATTCTACCTCTTCATGTGAACAAAATAGGAGAGAAAATGCATAAAAAATGCATCGTAAGGTGTAATAACAGTCCATAACGTAATAAATATCAACATAAAAACATGATGCAAAATGGACATATCAACTCCCCCAAGCTTCCTCACGTTTCCTCAAGCGAAAGCCGAAACCGATAATCTTGACCACATGTTTAGAGATAGAGGTGTTGATAAAATAAAATACGGACATGAGGGCATCATGATCATCATTACAACAGCAATATATTGTCATATAACTTCTGATGCTAAAGTGATACTTTGTTCACAAGGTAAAGTATGAACCATAAACTTCATTGAAAACTAAGAAACTATGGTCTCAGTCATTGATGCAATTGCAAGTTGTCATAATGTCAGAAAGAGTCTAAATAAGAGCTTTTATTTGGCAAGTTCACATACTCAACCATCATTTAATCATTCATAATTGCTAACACTCGCGGATACTTATGGGTGAAGCTTCAATCAGACACATAGAAAGATAGGGGATTATGATTTTGCCTCCCAACTCTTCACCTCAAGGGTAATGTCAATAATAATAAATCATGATCACCTACATCTGACCTGATATGTGTGCCTAGATCTTTCTCTAGCACATGATGCTTTCCAAGAAGAAGAGAAAATAAAAGGAATGGTGGAAACCACCATGGCTCTTGCCTAAAGGTAGATAATTAAAATAAAATAGAGGCCCTTCGCAGAGGGAAGTAGAGGTTGTCATGCGCCTTTTATTTGGATCCACAAATTCTTAATGCAAAGGAACGTCACTTTATATTGCCCCTTGTGATAACGACCTTTATTATATAGTCCGTCGCTTTTATTTCTTCCCATCACAGGTTCGTATAAAGTTTATTTTTCTCACAACAAAAGACCACACATATTTAGAGAGCAGTTTGTATTTCTTTGCACCGATGACAACTTACTTGAAGGATCTTACTTAATCCATAGGTAGGTATAGTGGACTCCTTTGACAGAACTGAGTTTAAGGATTTTGGATGCATAAGTAGTATCTCTACTTAGTGTGGAGTTTTTGGCTAGCATGAAATAGAAAGCAAGCTCCACATATTAGAGGTTCTATGACAATATAACTTCCATTCGGATATAAGCAGCCATAACACATTACGTTGCCTTTCTTGTCTAACATCAACTTATTAGCATGTAATATTTTAATGAGTGCTCACAATCACAAAAGATGTCCAACATAGTATATTCATATTTGAAACCTCTCTTTCCTTATTACTTCTTGTTAATTGCAACAATGAACAATACTATGTTTGTAAACCCTCAAAAAAATTCATGCATTCTACTTCTTATACGTGAAATCATCACTCTCCATAAGATTATTATATAATCTTTTATTTCCTTTATTCTTATTTTTTTCAAAGATCAAAGCAAGAAAGCAAAACACCCAACTCGAAACTAATCTTTATTATATAACTCTCACACTCGATTACATAGATAGAACATGAAGCAAGAACTTAAAGACTATATCATACTAAATTTTTATTCTACTAGATCACGATTTAACCAAAAGGATCGAACTAAGATAGACGATAATAATAAGGATGGTGATATGATACCGGGGCACCTCCCCCAAGCTTGGCACAAGCCAAGGGGAGTGCCCATACCCGTGTACTCAAGTCTCCTTTTTTGGAGGTGGTGATGATGAAGTTGATGATGCGGGGGGCTTGTCTTCCGCTGTAGCGACCAGACCTCAAACAGTCTGATCTCTGTGCATCAGTGTCATCCCTGGATCAGTAATGCTGACACGCACAGTACTTGAAGGATTTATAGCAGAGTAGCAATCACACACTTATTACATCGAATGTCTCAGAAGAGAACTCATTACAATAAATATGGCTTAAGGCCATCTAATAACGATAACAGCGGAAGGCTTGGAAGATAATTGAGTCAATCAACTCCAACGGTGTCACTGAGTATAGAACCACGATCCTAAGGCATCTTACTCGTCGTCTGAAGAGTCTGCAACATGAACGTTGCAGCCCGAAAACGAGTCAGCACATGGAATATGCTGGCAATGTAACACATAGAGAGTAATGAAAATATAAAGCTATACTACATGCATATATGGCTGGTGGAAAGCTCTATGGTTACAGCTTTTGCATAAAGCCAGTTTTTTCCCTACTACAAAGGAATAAATTTTATTTAACTATCATGGTGGTTGTTAAACATTGAGAATGGTTGACAGCATTCTCAATCCCAATTAGGTATCATCATTAAAACCCAACAATATTAATTAAAGTAACATGATGAGATTCACATGATAATCTAAGTACTAGATACTCAAAACGTCCATAACCGGGGACACGGCTAATCATGATTAGTTTATACACTCTGCGGAGGTTTGCGCACTTTTCCCACAAGACTCGATCTCCTCCGTTTGTTTTCTCGCACTGCATGGTGTTTGAGAAACGGATGACTGAGACATAGTCTTTCAGAAGAGCTAGCACCTTACGATTGGGTAGACCGTACCAACCTACATCCCCTACATCCGCTAGTCTACCACTGTAAGAGTTCGCACGACTTAATCAACTATGCTAGAGCCCATAGTAGCATTGTGGCTGCACACGGAAGTTTCTAGCTTGAACAATCTTATGATCCCTTTGAGCCTGGGTGGCGGTCCATAAAAAAACAGACAATCCTGGAATACCCAGGTGCCTCAATCCACCCAGATGTGTGTTTAAGTTGCCATCTTAAATAAACCATTAAATAACAATCTCACATCTCTCATGGATACACTCACCCAATCCACGTCTACTAGCATAGCATGGCATAATAAGCAAACGTAGAAGTAACTCCCAGGGGTTTGATAATAAACATGGCAATAGGTTCTATCTTATCTACTTCCCAAAACCCACATATTATTTAGATCCTAATCATACAATGTTTGAGGATTGATTTAATGCAATAAAAACTGGGTAGTAAAGAGATATGATCAAAGTGTTACTTGCCTTGCTGATGATCCGTGAAACCTAGGGATTCGAAGTAGCAAGCGGCGCAATCCGGATACTCTATCGCAACAAACAAACAAGCAAGCATACAATAAGTACTCATCTAATGCACAGGTAAAACTCAAATAAGAGATCTAACCAGAAAATTCAACTTAAGAACTCCGGTTGGCAAAATAATCAAATCGAACGAAGCCGAAAATCAAATGGCGAAAGAAACAAGCTTCGTTTACTAATATGGACCTAGGTCAAATTTTACAGAAGCAAAAACTTGTTTGAATAGATTAAACGGAAAGAGGGTTTCGAGGTGAAACTCTAGGCGCTTGAATCGCCTGATTTCGATAAACGAGCGAAGAGATAAACTAAAACGTAAATCGGATCAGAAATCGCGATCAGAAATAATCGCGGAATAATCTGATAAAAAGAAAAACTGACAAACAGATTAACAAACGGACGTTCGTTAACTAAAACTAAATGATAAAAAACGTTCGTTAAAACGAACGAACGACGAACGCTCGCTAAATAAAATAAACCAAAAAAACGAGCAAAAACTGATCTAAAAAAACCTAGGGTTTCTAAAAAAACCGAGGTGGTTTTCTTAAAAAGAAACCTGTCCGGCGGCGGGCAGCGGCGGTACCTCCGGCGAGGCACTCCGGCGGGGCGGCGGGGCTCCGTCGGGGTGGGGCGTCAGCGGCAGCGGCATTCCCGGCGGCGGCGGCGACTCGGGCAGCGGCGCGGCTCCGGCGGCGGGGCTCGGACAGGGTGAGAGGGGGGGCACAGTATATAAAGGGGGAGGTCGACGGCTTGCTTGGGCGAGGGGGCGCCCGGGGAGGAGTCCGACTCGGACTCTCCTCGGCATCCGTGCCGTGCACGGCGGTGCGCGCGAGGGGAGGCGGCGGCGCGAGCAGGCCGGCCTGGCTGGGCCTTCGGCTTAGTCGGGTGCGGGCGCGTTTTTTTTAAATAATTCCGCCGAACAGAAAATAAATTCTAGAAAAAGAAATAAAAATCTAAAAATGCCAAAACAAATTTTCACTGTCTAAATAGAATATTTAGAACAAGATGAACATTTTCTTGGCCCTAAAATGCAGTTTTGAAAAACATGCAATTTTTCCTAAATTCAAATAAAATAGCAAGAACTCCAAAATGACCTTATTTGATTTTTTTATTAAATCCTCAATATTTCTTTATTTTGGGAAAGTCATTTTATTCCCTCTCTCTTATTTTGATAATCAAAATAATTGAAGATAAAATAAATAAAATCAAATGATCCTATTTTCAAAATTTGAGAAAACCCAAATATGAAAATAACGAAATCCCCAGCTCTCTCCGAGGGTCCTTGAGTTGCGTAGAATTTCTAGGATCAAACCAAAAGCAAACAAAAATATGATATGCATTGATGATCTAGTGTATAACATTCCAAATTGAAAATTTGGGATGTTACAAACCTACCCCCTTAAGATGAATCTCACCCTCGAGATTCGGGTTGGCTAGAAAATAGGTGAGGGTGGTCCTTTAGTAGATCTTCATCTCGCTCCCAGGTGGCTTCATCCTCGGTGTGGTGGCTCCACTGAACCTTGCAAAACTTGATAACCTTGTTGCGGGTGACTCGGCTGGCATATTCGAGGATCTTGACGGGTTTCTCCTCATAGGTCAAATCACTGTCCAACTGAATCGCCTCCAGTGGTACCGTATCTCTCAGTGGTATATCAGCCATCTTCGCGTGGCACTTCTTCAACTGGGACACGTGGAATACATCATGAACTGCTGACAATCCTTTGGGCAATTTCAACTTGTAGGCAACTTCTCCCATATGCTCCAAAACTTTGTATGGTCCCACAAAACGTGGCGCTAACTTTCCTTTAACTCCAAAGCGCTTAACTTCTCGAAGTGGAGATACACGAAGATAAACTCTGTCTCCAACTTCGTAAACTGTCTCCTTGCGTTTTGAATCTGTGTAGCTCTTTTGCCTGGACTAGGCTACCTTCAGCCTATCGCGAATCAACTTCACCTTCTGTTCAGACTCTTTAATCAAATCCGGCCCAAATAACTAGCGGTCTCCAACTACATCCCACGATAATGGGGTCCTGCACCTCCTTCCATACAAGGCTTCAAAAGGGGCCATCTTCAAACTGGATTGATAACTGTTGTTGTAAGAAAACTCTACATATGGCAAATTGTCATCCCAACTAGATCCATAATCTAGCGCACATGCTCTCAGCATATCCTCCAAAATCTGATTGACTCTCTTGGTCTGTCCATCTGTCTGCGGGTGAAAAGCTGTACTGAGCTCTAGCCTGGTACCCAAAGTTTCATGCAACTAATTCCAGAACTTTGAGGTAAACTGGGTTCCTCTATCTGATACAATGCTCCTCGGAACTCCATGCAGACATACGAACCTGGTCATGCATATCTTTGCCAACTTAGCACTGGTGTAAGTAGTCTTTACTGGTATGAAATGAGCTACCTTCGTCAAACGATCGACTACAACCCAAATCGAGTCATAGCCTGAATGAGTCCTTTGCGATCCCGTAATAAAATCCATGCCTAGCTTATCCCACTTCCATTCGGGTATTGGCAATGGCTGTAACAATCCTGCTGGCTTCTGATGCTCTGCTTTTACTCTCTTACATATATCGCAAACTGCTACATATTCCACAATATCCTTCTTCATTCGGGTCCACCAGAAAGTATCCTTCAAATCCAAATACATCTTGGTATTTCCTGGGTAAATCGAATATGGTGAATTATGGGCCTCTTGCAAAATCACTTTCCTGATCTCCGGGTCATTAGGCACATAAACACGGTCTTCAAAGCATAACGTATCGTGCTCATCCTCACGAAATCCTATAGCTTTTCCTTTGTTCATCTTCTCCTTTATAGAGGCAATCTTCTTACCAGTCTTCTGAGCTTCCCTGATCTTATCCATCAAAGTAGACTGAAGCTCCAATGCTTCTACATAACCTCTTGGAACTATCTCCAAGTATAGCTCATGAATATCCTCGGCTAACTCCTTCGGTATTTCTCCAGTCATTAGTGTGTTGACATGGCTCTTATGGCTCAACGCATCGGCTACTATGTTAGCCTTTCTGGTATGATAATGCAATCTCATATCATAATCCTTGATGAGCTCCAACCATCTCCTTTGCCTGAGATTCAACTCCTTCTGTGTGAAAATGTACTTTAAACTCTTGTGATCCGTGTATACTTCACAATGGTTTCCGATGAGAAAATGTCTCCAAGTCTTCAATGCATGCACTATGGCTGCTAACTCCAAATCATGTGTGGCATAATTCAACTCATGAGGTTTCAGTTGTCGTGAAGTATACGAAACAACTCTTCACTCCTGCATAAGCACTGCTCCAAGTCCTCGACGTGAAGCGTCACAATACACCTCGTAATCCTTGCTCTAATCTGGCAGAATCAATACTGGCGATGTAACCAAACATTCCTTAAACTCCTAGAAACTGGCGTCACATTCCTCAGTCCATTTGAACTTGGTATCCTTCTTCAACAACTCCGTCATAGGTTTTGCAATCTTCGAGAAATTCTCTATGGACCTCCGGTAGTATCCTGCCAGTCCAAGAAAACTCCGGATCTCTCCAACTGTTGTTGGTGCTTCCCAGTTTGTCACAGTGACAACTTTGGTGGGGTCTACTGCTATACCTTCTCCAGATATAACATGTCCGAGGAATCCAACTTCCTTTAACCAAAATTCACATTTGCTGAACTTGGCGTATAACTGATGTTCTCTGAGCTTCTCAAGCACCAAATGCAAATGCTCCTTATGCTCTTCTTCGTTCTTCGACTAGACCAAAATATCATCGATGAACACCACGACGAACTTATCCAAAAACTCCATAAACACCTTGTTCATCATGTTCATGAAATAGGCAGGCGCGTTAGTTAGACCAAATGACATAATGGTGTACTCGTACAGCCCATACTTGGTGGTAAAAGCCGTCTTACGTATATCCTGCTCTCGAATCTTCAACTGATGGTATCCTGATAGCAAATCGATCTTGGAAAATACCTTAGCTCCTTGCAATCGGTCAAACAGATCATTGATCATCGGCAGTGGGTACTTGTTCTTGATTGTTACTGCATTCAATCCTCGATAATCAACAACCATCCTCAATGATCCGTCCTTCTCCTCAACTAGAAGTACTGATGATCCCCAAGGCGAAGAACTTGGGCGAATATATCCTTTATCCAGTAACTCCTTAATCTGCTTTTTAATCTCTTCCAGATCTTTTGCAGGCATTCTGTACGGTCTCTTAGATATTGGCCCTGTGCCTGGCAAAAGCTCTATCAAAAACTCAATGTCTCTATCCGGTGGCATGCCTGGCAACTCCTCCGAGAAAACATGAGGAAAATCCTTCACCACTGGTACTTTTTCCTGCACAACACCTGATAATGAATTTACTTGTGTCCTCTTCGGCTCATGCCGGGATACATACTTGAATCTTCTTCCTTCTGGCGTTGTAAGCAAAATGGTCTTACTAGCGCATTCAATGTTCCCTCCATACTTCGATAACCAATCCATGCCTAATATCACATCCAGTCCTTGTGATTCCAGTACTATTAGGTCCGAGGGAAACACATAGTTTCCAATCCTTAATGGTAACTGATCACACCATAGACTAGCCATATACTCTATTCCAGGTGAGGTTACTAACATGGGTGACCTAAGGGCTTGGGTTGGCAGTTTATACTTATCCACAAATCCCCTTGAGATATATGAATGCGATGCACCAGTATCAAAAAGAACGAGTGCAGTAAATGACTTAACCAAAAACTTACCTATTATTGCATCTGGCTGAGCTTCAACCTCCTCCACGTTAACGTGGTTCACTTCTCCCCTATTAAATGGGTCCGGCTTCTTCCCTGAGCTTCCATTGCCATTTCCATTCTGGGTTTCAGGACATTCATTGGCATAATGTCCATTCTTCTAACACTTATAGCAAGTGACTTGGCTCAGGTCTCTCTTGGCTGGGGTTGATGGGTTAGTACGGTTCTGGCCGTTGCTTCCTCCATTCCCGTTACCCTTCTTGGGGCCATTATGATTATGCGTGCTACCTCCTCCATGGGTATGTTGAAAATGTCCTCCCGATTTCGGGGTAAAACGTGGCTTCTGCTGAGCTCCGGAATTTTACTTCCCTTGTCCATACTTCCTCTTGTGGTTCTCAATATGCTTTTGCTTCCCTTCAATCATAAGGGCATGGTCTACCAACTCCTGGTAGTTGTTGAAGCTTGCTACCATCAACTGCATGCTCAGCTCACCATTCAGTCCTTCCAGGAACTTCTCCTGCTTAGCTGCATCCGTAGCAACGTCATCTGGGGCATAACGTGCGAGCTTACTAAAGTCATCCACATACTGGCCAACTGTATGCCCTCCTTGGCGCAAGTTGTGAAACTCACGCTTCTTCATGGCCATAGCTCCTGCTAATACATGGGCAGTACAGAAAGCCTGCTGAAACTGATCCCATGTGACAGTGTCCACAGGATAAGTGGCTGTGAAATTCTCCCACCATGATGCTGCGGGTCCTTCAAGCTGATGTGCGGAAAAATGCACCTTTTCCGCATCTGTGCATCCTGCAGTGGTCAACTCCCTTCCTATCTTGCGGAGCCAATCATCTGCAACAATCGGCTCGGTGCTACTGGAAAACACCGGCGGATTCAGTCTAAGGAAACGGGTTAAGTGATCAACAGGTGGTGGTGGTGGTGGGTTGTTGTTGTTGTTCCTCGGATTCTGATTCTATACTAGCAACTGCATCAAGGCATTCTGCTACTGGATCAACTGGGTGAGCTCGGGTGGGAAAGCAAATCCATTGTTACGTCTCGGAGGCATCTAAGGGTTTAGAAGAGATGAGGATATAGAATAGAATAAGGTCTAGGGAGAAAACACTACCCATATGCACATTAGACAAATGCAAACAAAATCACTTCATTCAATCAAACAAGGGCATACAACGGTCTAACTATCATTACAAAAGTGCTCGGACTATACTAGATACATGGGGGAATACTACTACTGTCATGGAGGTTGACTAGAAAAACTGCTCCGATGAAGACTCCATGATATCTGCTCCAGCTTCATCAGCATAGTCATCATCGCTATCATCTGGGTCCGAGTCGGTGTCGTCAATGATGATGTAGTTCTTTGGACAGGTGCAATCTTCATCTTCTCCTCCAGTCGCGGGAAATCCCATGAATATTTTTAGCTTCTTCTTTAGATCATCGCTCTTCTCCACGAGTGTGACAATTTCCTCCTCATATCCATCGCGTGTAGGCTTGAGTTCTTCCTCCAGTTCTGTGATCTTGGTCATGGCCTTCTTCAGGTCTATCATGCCTGCGCACATCTGGTTCTCCCGGCGTTGAATGTGCTGGTTTAACTCCTGGATGAAAGCTGCAACTGATCTGTCCTTCCTAGTGCTGATCATCTCCCATTGCTCATCTCGGCGCCCACAAATCTGGTAAATAGTATCCTTGAGATCCTTGTGGTAAACTTCTCCAATGCGTCCCATGGTGATGTGGGCTGCCATGCTCTTTCCTAGACTCCAGGTTGGTGCATCAAAGGAAAACTCTATGGGCTCGGTGACGGGCATGAACGTCCGTCCTGGGACTTGAACTTGAATCATCCAGCGCTCCTCTTCAGGTAAAGTGGTGTTGTAAGTCCCGGTGAAGCTTGGCACTCCGATGTTCAGGTACTTGGTGACTTCCTTCAGGAGGCGTCCAAAGGGTGTATCTTCCTCCGGTTGCGTGAACTTGTTCCTTTCACCCGCCATCCTAAAAGAATAGAAAAGATGAGGAGTCAGAAATGAGAAGAGTGAGTAGTGATCTAGGGCTTTAGCTTAGTGGTCGTGTCCTACAGTCAGCGTGTGCTCTAATAACATCTTGTAGCGACCAGACCTCAAATAGTCTGATCTCTGTGCATCAGTGTCATCCCTGGATCAGTAACGCTGAAACGCACAATACTTGAAGGATTTATAACAGAGTAGCAATCACACACTTATTACATCGAATGTCTCAAAAGAGAACTCATTACAATAAATATGGCTTAAGGCCATCTAATAACGATAACAGCGGAAGGCTTGGAAGATAAGTGAGTCCATCAACTCCAACGGCATCACTGAGTATAGAACCACGATCCTAAGGCATCTTACTCGTCGTCTGAAAAGTCTGCAACATGAACGTTGCAGCCTGAAAACGAGTCAACACATGGAATATGCTGGCAATGTAACACATAGAGAGTAATGAAAAGATAAAGCTATACTACATGCATATATGGCTGGTGGAAAGCTCTATGGTTACAGTTTTTGCATAAAGCCAGTTTTTTCCCTACTGCAAAGGAATAAATTTTATTTAACTATCATGGTGGTTGTTAAACATTGAGAATGGTTGATAGCATTCTCAATCCCAATAAAGTATCATCATTAAAACCCAACAATATTAATTAAAGTAACATGATGAGATTCACATGATAATCCAAGTACTAGATACTCAAAACGTCCATAACTGGGGACACGACTAATCATGATTAGTTTATACACTCTGCAGAGGTTTGCACACTTTTCCCACAAGACTCAATCTCCTCCGTTTTTTTTCTCGCACTGCATGGTGTTTGAGAAACGGATGACCAAGACATAGTCTTTCAGAAACGCTAGCACCTTACGATTGGGTAGACCGTACCAACCTACATCCCCTTTATCTGCTAGTCTACCACTGTAAGAGTTTGCACGACTTAATCAACTATGCTAGAGCCCATAGTAGCATTGTGGCTGCACACCGAAGTTTCTAGCATGAACAATCTTATGATCCCTTTGAGCCTGGGTGGCGGTCCATAAAAAAACAGACAATCCTGGAATACCCAGGTGCCTCAATCCACCCAGATGTGTGTTTAAGTTGCCACCTTAAATAAACCATTAAATAACAATCTCACATTTCTCATGGATACACTCACCCAATCCACGTCTACTAGCATACATGGCATAATAAGCAAACGTAGAAGTAACTCCCAGGGGTTTAATAATAAACAGGGTAATAGGTTCTACCTTATCTACTTCCCAAAACCCACATATTATTTAGATCCTAATCATGCAATGTTTGAGGATTGATCTAATGCAATAAAAACTGGGTAGTAAAGAGATTTGATCAAAATGTTACTTGCCTTGCTGATGATCCATGAAACCTAGGGATTCGAAGTAGCAAGTGGTGCAATCCAGATAATCTATCGCAACAAACAAACAAACAAGCAAACAAACAAGCATTCAACTTAAGAACTCCGGTTGGCAAAAGAATCAAATCGAACGAAGCAACAAAAATCAAACGGCAAAAGAAACAAGCTTCATTTACTTATCTGGAGCTAGGTCAAATTTTAAAGAAGCAAAAACTTGTTTGAGTAGATTAAACGGAAAGAGGGTTTCGTGACGAAACTCTAGGCGCTTGAATCGCCTCATTCCGATAAACGAGCGAAGAGATAAACTAAAATGATAATCGGATCAGAAACCGCTATCAGAAATAATCACGGAATAATCCGATAAAAAGAAAAATTGACGAACAGATTAACGAACAGACGTTCGTTAACTGAAACTAAACGGCGAAAAACATTCATTAAAACGAACGACAAACGCTCGCTAAATAAAATAAACCAAAAAACGAGAAAAAACCGATCTAAACAAACCTAGGGTTTCTAAAAAAACCGAAGTGGTTTTCTTAAAAAGAAACCGGTCCGGCGGCGGGCGGGGACGGTACCTCCGGCGAGGCACTCCGGCGGGGCGACGAGGGGCAGTAGGGCTCCGTCTTGGTGGGGCATCCTCGTCGGCGGCGACTCGGGCGGCGGGGCGGCTCATGCGGTGCGGCTCCGGCGGGGGGCTTGGACGGGGTGAGGGGGGGCGGCGGTATATAAAATGGGGGGCGGCGACTTGCTTGGGCGAGGGGGCGCCCGGGGAGGAGTCCGGCTTGGACTCTCGTCGGTGTCCGTGCCGCGCACGGCGACACGTGCGAGGGGAGGCGGCGGCGCGAGCAGGCCGGCCTGGCTGGGCCTTCGGCCCAGTCGTGTGCGGGCGCGTTTTTTTAATAATTCCGCCGAATAGAAAATAAATTCTAGAAAAAGAAATAAAAATTTGAAAATGCCAAAACAAATTTTCACTGTCTAAATAGAGTATTTAGAACAAGATGAACATTTTCTTGGCCCTAAAATGCAGTTTTGCAAAACGTGCAATTTTTCCTAAATTCAAATAAAATAGCGAAAACTCCAAAATAACCCTATTTGATTTTTTTATTAAATCCTCAATATCTCTTTATTTTGGGAAAGTCATTTTATTCCCTCTCTCTTATTTTTATAATCGAAATAATTGAAGATAAAATAAATAAAATCAAATGATCCAATTTTCAAAATTTGAGAAAACCAAAATATGAAAATAACGAAATCCCCAACTCTCTCTGAGGGTCCTTGAGTTGCATAGAATTTCTAGGATCAAACCAAAAGCAAACAAAAATATGATATGCATTGATGATCTAGTGTATAACATTCCAAATTGAAAAATTGGGATGTTACATCCGTCTTCCAAGGAATAGGCTCCCCATCATTGAGGGGTGAACGAGTCTCTGGAATCCTTAAATCTGCAGCTAACTCATCCTCTTAAATCTGGAGTCATACTCACAGTTTTGGTTTTGTAAATCATAGATCTGTACTTGGAGGTGCTCAAGTCATTCGTGAAGCCTGAAGATGGCCTCTCCAATATTATCGTTGTCCATCTTGTGATCACGGGTGAATCCTGTGATCATGGAGTGGTTGGTGTTGCGTCCGCGTTCCACCATCCATTGGCACTTGAAGATCTCCTACTCCACTGCTTCGAGCCTAGTCTCCACGCTTTCGGTCTTCTTTGGCCCTTGAACATCCCAGATGTGAAGCACCCCCTCACGCATCTCGATGGTTTGAGGGTGTTTCATCACCTTCGAAAGGTAGGGGCTGATTACCTTCTCGCATAACTTGTCCTTGGATGAGCTTGGAGACATCATGGTGATCTGGATCTGTCAGAAAAACAACGCGAAATAAAAATGAAGGATATTGTCATAATATGGTGCTCAAAACTCACGGGAGTTTATATAATGAATTTTTACCATGCAAAACATGTAATCTGGAAAAAAACGGAGTCTAGACAGCACACAAGGGCACCACAAGTTCGGGAGGCGTGCCCAGGGGGTAGGGTGCACCCCCAGGCTTGCCGCATGATCGTGCGGTTTCCGGACTAATTATTTTCCTAATTTTTTAAATATTCCAAAATGGAGAAAATTGCCTTTATGGAACTTTTGGAGTCGATTCACTTACCGTGTCACATACCTATTCCTTTCTAGGGTTCTGGAGCGTTCCGAAAAGTTTCCCTTACATACACCTCCGGTGTTATGGAATGGATAATGTTAGTCTCAATATTTATAGGCTTACCTGAGATATAATGTTTAATTCTTTGCCCATTCACCACCCTCGGGTTGGTGCCTGCGGTGTTGTTGATCTTGATAGCACCAAAGCGATAAACTTTTTTGATAACGTAGGGTCCTTCCCATTTGGAAAGAAGTTTTCCTGCAAAGAATCATAAATGACAATTGTATAGAAGACTTGATCACCTACATTGAATTCCTGCTTTTTGTATTCTTTTGTCATGCCATCTTTATCTTTTCTTTAAACATCTTAGCATTTTCATAAGCCTAGGTTCTCCATTCATCAAGTGAGGTAATATCAAATAATCTCTTTTCACCAGCAAGTTTAAAATCATAATTGAGCTATTTAATTGCCCAATCAGCTTTATGTTCTAACTCAAGTGGTAAATGGCATGCTTTTCCATACACCATTTTATATGGAGACATACCCATAGGATTCTTATATGCAGTTCTATAACCCCATAGTGCATCATCAAGTTTCTTAGACCAATTCTTTCTAGATCTGTTGGCAGTCTTTTGCAAGATCAACTTTTTTCCCTATTACTTAATTCAACTTGACCACTATAGTGAGGATGATAACGGGATGCAATTCTATGGTTAACATCATATTTAGCTAGAATTTTACGGAAAGCACCATGAATAAAGTGTGAACCACCATATGTCATTAAATATCTAGGGACTCCAAACCTTAGGAAAATAACTTCTTTAAGCATTTTAATGGAATTGTTGTGATCAGAACTACTAGTTGGAATAGCTTCTACCCACTTAGTAACGTGATCAACAGCAACTAAAATATGAGTGTACCCATTGGAGGAAGGAAAAGGTCCCATATAATCAACCCCCAAACATCAAATGGTTCAATAACAAGTGAGTAGTTCATAAGCATTTCCTGACGTCTACCAATATTACCAATTCTTTGACATTCATTGAAAGACAAAACAAACTTACGTGCATCTTTGAAAAGAGTAGGGCCTATAAAAACTGAACTGCCTCCCGCATTGTGTCCTACATAAGCCTCGCAGTGACACTTCCATAGGATTTGTTCATGTTCATGCTCAGGTATACAACGTCTAATAATACCATCTACCCCTTCTTTATATAGATGTGGGTCATCCCAAAAGTAATGTCTTCAATCAAATAAAAACTTTTCATTTTGTTGGTAAGTGAAACTAGGTAGTATATATTTAGCAACAATGTAATTGGCATAGTCTGCATACTAAGGACTATTACGAGAAGCCTTTATAATAGCTAATTGTTCGTCAAGAAAACTATCATTAATAGGCAGTGGGTCATCAAGAACATTATCCATTCTAGACAAATTATCAGCTATGAGATTCTCAGCTCCTTTTCTATTAGTGATATGCAAGTAAAACTCTTGTAACAAAAGCACCCACCTAATCAACCTAGGTTTTGCATCTTTCTTTTCCATAATATATTTAATAGTAGCATGATCAGTGTGCACAGTTACCTTAGAATCAACAATGTAAGATCTGAACTTATCACATGCAAACACAGCTCTAGAAATTCTTTCTCAGTGGTAGCATAGTTTCGTTGAGCACTATCTAAGGTTTTACTATCATAATGAATAGCATTTAATTTCTTATCAACTCTTTGTCCTAGAATAGCACTGATACGTCTCCAACATTTCTACTTTTCCAAACACTTTTCCCTTGTTTTGGACTCTAACTTGCATGATTTGAATGAAACTAACCCTGACTGACACTGTTTTCAGCAGAACTGCCATGGTGTTATTTTTGTGCAGAAACAAAAGTTCCCGGAATGATCTGAAAATCCACGGAGATAAGTTTTGGAAAATATAAAAAATACTGGCAAAAGATGAAGGCCAGGGGGCCCACACCCTGTGCACGAGGGTGGGGGCGCGCCCCCTCTCGCTGGGCGCGCCCCCCTGTCTTGTGGGCCCCCTACTGCTCCACCGACCTCAACTCCAACTCCATATATTCCGATTCACGGAGAAAAAAATCAGAGAGGAAGTTTCATCATGTTTTACGATACAGAGCCGCCGCCAAGCCCTAAAACCTCTCAGGACGGCTGATCTGGAGTCCGTTCGGGGCTCCGGAGAGGGGGATTCATCGCCATCGTCATCATCAACCATCCTCCATCACCAATTTCATGATGCTCACTGCCGTGCGTGAGTAATTCCATCGTAGGCTTGCTGGACAGTGATGGGTTGGATGAGATTTACCATGTAATCAAGTTAGTTTTGTTAGGGTTTGATCCCTAGTATCCACTATGTTCTGAGATTGATGTTGCTATGACTTTGCTATGCTTAATGCTTGTCACTAGGGCCCGAGTGTCATGATTTCAGATCTGAACCTATTATGTTTTCATGAATATATGTGAGTTCTTGATCCTTTCTTGCAAGTCTATAGTCACCTATTATGTGTTATGATCCGACAACCCCGAAGTGACAATAATCGGGATACTTCTCGGTGATGACCGTAGTTTGAGGAGTTCATGTATTCACTATGTGTTAATGCTTTGGTCCGGTACTCTATTAAAAGGAGGCCTTAATATCCCTTAGTTTCCACTAGGACCCCGCTGCCACGGGAGGGTAGGACAAAAGATGGCATGCAAGTTCTTTTCCATAAGCACGTATGACTATATTCGGAAAACATGCCTACATTACATTGATGAACTGGAACTAGTTCTATGTCACCCTATGTTATAGCTATTACATGAGGAATCGCATCTGACATAATTATCCATCACTGATCCAATGCCTACGAGCTTTTCATATATTGTACTTCGCTTATCTACTTTACCGTTGCTACTGTTACAATCACTAAAATATTGTTATCTTTACTTTTGCCACTGTGACCATTACTATCATACTACTTTGCTACTAAATACTTTGCTGCAGATACTAAGTTATCCAGGTGTGGTTGAATTGACAACTCAACAGCTAATACTTAAGAATATTCTTTGGCTCCCCTTGTATCGAATCAATAAATTTGGCTTGAATACTCTTCCCTCGAAAGCTATTGTGATCCCCTACACTCGTGGGTTATCAAGACTAAATTCTGGCGCCGTTGCTGGGGAGCATAGCTCTATTCTTTGAGTCACTTGGGATTTATATCTGCTGATCACTATGAAGAACTTGAAAGATCAAAGAACAAAAATTTATCCCTCAACTACGAGGGGAGGTAAGGAACTGCCATCTAGCTCTGCACTAGATTCTCCTTCTGTTATGAGTAAGCTTGCGACTCCTAAACCTGCTACTGCTAAGAATTCTGGTATGTCGCATATTATTGATGATGCCACTTCTGTTATGCATGATGCTTATGATGAAACTACTTCTATGCTTGATACTACTGTGCCATTAGGTGAATTTCTTAATGAACAACTTACTAGGGCTAGGGAGAATGAAATTATTGATGAAAGCGATGATGAAGGTTCTCCCCCTAATTATGAATTGCCTGTTGTTCCTAGGGGTTATGTTATGGATGAAGAAACTGCTAGAGATTTTCTTGCTCGCAATGATAGGTCAGATATTAAGAAACTACTAGCTAAGCTGAAACAAAAGACTCTGAATGCTAGAATGAAATGCGACCCTGCTTTTGCCAGTTCACCTATCTTTGTTACCGATAAGGACTATGAATTCTCTATTGATCCTGAGATTATTACTTTACTTGAATCTGATCGTTTCTATGGCACTAAATCTGAAACTGTTGTGGCTCATCTTACAAGTTGAATGATATAGCCACCCTGTTTACTAATGATGAGAAGTCTCGCTATTATTACATCCTTAAGATACTTCCGTTCTCATTAAAGGGTGATGCTAAAGCTTAGTTTAATTCTCTTGATCCTGGTTGTGTGCATAGTCCCCAGGACATGATTTATTACTTCTCTGCTAAATATTTCCCTGCTCATAAGAAACAAGCTGCCTTGCAGGAAATATATAATTTTATGCATATCAAAGAAGAGAGTCTCCCACAAGCTTGGGGGAGGCTTCTCCGATTACTTAATGCTTTGCCTGATCACCCTCTTAAGAAAAATGAAATACTTGATATCTTTTATAATGGACTAACTGATGCTTCCAAGGACTACTTGGATAGTTCTGCTGGTTGTGTTTTCAGGGAAAGAACAGTTGACCAAGCTGAATTATTATTGAACCAATTCCTAAACCTACTCCTGAGCCAATTGGACTCTTCCTGAGCCAATTCCTAAAGCAATTCCTGGACCAATTGAGCCAACTCCTGAACCTATTCCTAAACCTACTCCGAAGAAGCGAGGTGTTCTATTCCTTAGTCCTGAAGATATGCAAGAGGCAAAGAAATCAATGAAAGAAAAAGGTATTAAAGCTGAAGATATTAAGAATTTACCCCCTATTGAAGAAATACATGGTCTTAATATACCGCCTGTCGAAGAAACACATCGTCTTGATAACCCGACACAGGTAGTGAAGGTAAATTATCTCTATAGATATGATAAAGTTGAAATTCCGTCTACTAAGTTTTGTAGCCAATGCTTAGATGAGTTTGATCACTTTATGGATAGACAAGCAAATTTCAATGATTATGTTAGTAGACAGTTGAAAAATAATGCTTATATGATTGGACGCTTGAGAGATTATATGTCTAGAGTTAAGGGTGAACTTAAACTCACTAGTAAACATGCTTCTATGGTTACCACTCAAGCTGAACAAGTACTTAAGGCTTAGAATGAATTGCTAGATTAACTAAATAATAAACATGATTTTGCTGTTAAAGTGGCTACTAGAACTAGTAAAATGACTCAGGACCTTTGTATCCTGAAGGCCACCCTAAGAGGATTGAACAAGATTCTCAGAATAATAATCTAGATGCTCCTAGTTCCTCTAAGAAGAAGAAAAATAAAAGTGATAGGACTTTGCATGCTTCTAGTGAACCTAATGTGGAAACACCTGAGAATCCTAATGATACTTCTATCTCTGATGTTGAAACACAATCCGGAGATGAACATGAACCTGATAATAATGCTAATCGTGATGTTCATGTAGATGCTCAACCTATTAATAACAATGATATAGAAATTGAACCTGTTATTGATCTTGATAACCCACAATCAAGAAGTCAACATTATGATAAGAGAGATTTTGTTGCTAGGAAGCATGGTAGGGAAAGAGAACCATGGGCTCAGAAACCCATGCCCTTTCCTTCTAAACCATCCAAGACAAAGGATGATGAGGATTTTGAGCGCTTTGTTGAAATGATTAGACCTATTATCTTACGCATGCGCTTAACTGATATGCTTAAAACAAACCCTTATGCTAAATACATGAAAGATATCATCACTAATAAGAGGAAAATACCTGAAGCCAAAATTTCCACCATGCTTGCTAACTATACCTTTAAGGGTGGAATACCTAAGAAACTTGGTGATCCCGGAGTACCCACTATACCATGCTCCATCAAATGATATTATATTAAAACTGCCTTATGTGATTTAGGAGCCGGGGTTAGTGTTATGCCTCTTTCCTTGTACTGTAGACTTGAATTAAGTAAGTTGACACCTACTGAGGTATCTTTGCAAATGGCTGACAAATCAACTGCTATACCTGTCGGCATTTGTGAGGACGTGCATGTTGTTGTTGCGAATGTTACTATCTTAACAGAGTTTGTCATTCTTGATATTCCTGAGGATGACAGTATGTCGATTATCCTTGGTAGACCCTTTTTAAATACTGCAGGTGCTGTTATTGATTGCAACAAAGTCAATGTCACCTTTTATGTTAATGGAAATGAGCACACGGTACATTTTCCGAGGAAACAACCTCAAGTTCATAGCATAAATTCTATTGGGAAAATTCCATCAATTAGATTTGGAGCTTTTGAATTTCCTCTTCCTACTGCAAAGAAAAGTATGATATTCTTATTATTGGGGATTTTCACATCCCCATTGAGGTAACCTAGTGTTATTCGAAATTCCTCCGGCTTCATGTTATTCGGAATGAGTTCGTTAACAAGACTTGATCAGCCTTGTTAGCGGATTCCTTTTGATGATCCTGAGATGGATGAAACTAGAAGGCACAACCTTCTGTACCCTCACTACAAAAAAAATACACTTCCATGATGATACATGTTTGTCACAGTAGGTCGCGTTTTTTGTCATGCATGTACATCCATGACAAATTTATGACAGAATCAAGATAGTCATACATGTGCGGTCGTAGAAGTGTTCCATGACATTGCCAAAATTATCATCACGGAAGTGTCCACTTCCATGACGATAAATCGCGCGTCACAGAAGTGCTTTCATCAAGGGTGACCGACACTTGGCATCCACCGTAACGGAACGTTGTTAAGCTATCGGGTCAGATTTTGGATGCGATAACCCGTTAACAGCCCCGACCAATGGGAAATTTCCACGTGTAAAATTCTGATTGGCCAGAAACACCTGTCAGCTCGTTAGTGGGCCAGATGTTGCCCGTCCATTGGAGGAGACATGCCTATGATACGTCGACACGTGGCTGGGCCCAACAGAGGCCCATATAGGATAAAAAGGCTGCCCCAGTCAAAGGCACGTAGAACTTAATCAGGTACTAGTGGGCCAGCCCAATAACAGCCTGCTTAATAAAGGCCCATTTACGGCCCGAAGCCAGATCTGGCCCGTTAATTGTTCACCAATATTTGGGCCCATTTACGGCTCGAAGCCAGATCTTGCCCGTTAATTGTTCACCCAATATTTGGGCCCATTCGCGGCCCGAAGCCAGATCTGGCCCTTTAATTGTTCGCCGAATATTTGGGACCAACTACTACCCAGTGACTTTCGGCCTGTTAGAGGCCTGATGTAGACATGGGCCCATTTCAGCCCAGTGTGAATTTCGGCCTGGGAATGGCCCGTGCTGCCCATGTGCCATATATGGTCCACGGGACATCGGGCCCACTAACGGCCCGTGCTAAAGGTGGCAACAGTTAAGCCCAACGTGACTTTGGGCATGTTAAAGGCATGTCGCATAATTCGGCCCGTTGATACATGTACTAAGCTTTCGGCCTCTTAAAGGCCCATGATATCAGTGGGCCAACTAAGGCCCGAGATATGTTTCGATCTGGTAACGGCCCGTGAGCTAACTGGGCCCAAAACGGCCCGGTCTACATTTCGTCCTACTGAAGGCCCATCGACGACTAGAGAAAATTGAGGCCCAACATGCATTTTGGCCTGCTAAAGGCCCGTGGTTTCATCTCGGCCGTAACAGGCTAGTACAATATTCAGCCTGTTAATGGCCCAACGCTACCTGGGCCAAACTAAGCACTAGGTCGACAAAAGGCCCAACTAAATATAGGCCGGTGTAAGTTTGGGCCTGGCGCAATGTGTGAAGGCCCCAATCATTCAGGCCCAAGAAAGACGCAGGCCGACCCAATTGTGGCCCGCTAAAAACCTAGCCCGTTAGAGTCGAATGTTTTGGCCAGTCGACTACATCTGATTTTTTTCAGATAGCGAATGATGGCAGTAACTAGTAGGAATCAAGAACAAACCTACTCTATACAATAAAGAAATTACGGGATAGTAACTAAGAATATACCTAAACTATACAATAAAGGATTTAAGGTATATTACATCCACTGGGCATCGAAGTTCGCCACCAGTGATCATAAAGCGCAACGAAGAAGCAGATTACAAAAACAGGGCACCATTGCAGCGTAACAAAATAATACTGAACCGAGACCACTTCCAAGACAGTTCAAGAAAGGTTAGCCTTGTGGGGGAACTACTGCGCAAGCTACTGAGCAAGGCTCTGAGACCGGCCTAGCATGTCGGTCATAGCTTCTAGGTGTAGCTGTTTAGCGATGAGGTTCTCATTGGTGTTCTCGACAATCTTTCTTAGAGATAGGACTTCAAGTCGAAGTTGAGTTGCAGAATGCCTTTCTGCTAGAATTTGGGACTGAAGAAGTCGAACTGATTCAGACAACAAATTCTGTGAGCTTGTCCGACTGTTAGTCTCAAGTAACTTGAACACTGCATCAAGACAATACTTTGGGGTTGTCTCGCTATCTTCAAGATGTTTTGCCTTCTTTGCTGCAATATATGTTGGGTTTGTCTCACAGCCTTCAGCAGACTTGTGCATGTCATCAGGCATATCACCCTAAAACAAAGCAGAGAGATGACATGTTTTGCAAGTGTATAAACAAAGATGATAACTGTTCTATCAATTCTATCCAATTTCAAATTAGAAAATAAAGAGTAAGTTCAAAATATCAATAGCATAATTAGGCATTGTTCATAATGCGGGGAGCTTCACCACACTACTGGATTACCATGTCAACATAACAAGCATAGATGAAGGGCAAGGAAAATCATTGTATCTATTTTGGATAATGTGCATGACATGTTGTTCATATCATCAGCCACATCAGTAAGATAAAACAGGAGATGACATTGTGCAAACGTGGGCTGCTTCACCACACACTGGATTACAGATCCACTAAACCAAGCATACATATAGGGAGTATTAAGTAATGTGCATGGTATGAATAAGGAATTTGGTTTTACAAGTAAAACTTAGAACTTACGGTTCTTACGAACATGCATTTTGGTAGAAACAGCAAACTAAACAACAGTAAACGATAGGGAGTATGAGCAAATTAAACAACAATTGAGGATAAAGGCTTTAGAAGGACTGACTTACATTAACAGTTAACACCGGCTTTATAATGCCCATCTCCATGTCAAGGGAAGGATAACTCAAGAATTTCAGCACAAAATCTTCTTCATAAGCATTGCCTGTACTCTACATTTTGTAGAGAGTAACTATAGATATGATAATACTAGTAGGGATAGAGGATAATGAAGATAAGATGCAGATTGATGCTTCATAATCAACTACTAATCCCTGGAAGTACAAGCATTACAGGACAAAATGTACTGACAAGAGCAATGGGCTACACTTCTGCACTCGCATTGTCTATGTATTCTACTTGTTGGTAAGATTAAATATAGATCTGATCTTTTTTAGTAAATGGTGGGCAAGGGAGATAAGATGCAGAATGCTACAAAATGAACCAATCCCTCTTCCCATAATACAAGAGTGTTTTGAACACTGGTGTACTGTACAAAATGTTCTTATATTATGGGACGGAGGGAGTAGCTGTTAATGTAAGTACAGTGATAGACCATGTTCAGTCCTTACAAGAGGACTGCAGAGCTAAACCTCTTCAAAAGCATTGGGTTGATTCTAAATTTGTGTAAGAGTCCATACAGATCTTATAATGTCCACCAAATGGACGATTACGAGGCTAACATGTGCAGTGATGCTACATAATCAAACAGCTATGAAAGTAAGTATGGTCATACAGGGCAAGAGGTACTCACAAGAGCAATGCAGTGCATAGTATAGTTGCAAGATTCTATGGTCCATTGAGAACGAATGTTCTTCTGCTAAAAGTTTTCATACAAGTGAGACATTAAGGCAAATGAAGAAATGTAGTTCAAATTGTGATGTGATATCATAGACAGTACCTTACGCTGCAGCCAAGACCAATGTGTAACAAGATTATTCCAGTCACCATCGGATAAATGTAGCACCGGAGACTTTACAGAAATTTCGTTCAGAGGCTTGCCATCGAAGTGCGCTTGCCTCAGGTAGGAACGATACTTCATCAATGAGTGCTTGAAAAGCGCAACCAACCCATGCTCGTCATCACAATCCAATTTGCTCCTCGCCTATTTAAAAGAATGAAATCTTGTGTCTTCTGTCAGCAGAAACATATGCAGTAATGACCATGAATAACATTAGTACATTACTTACGCGTAAGTTGTGGAGGAAGACTGGAAATTGTTCTGTGTCTGCGGTATAATCTTTCCATGAAGGAAAGATGTGCACAAAGTTCCTGACAACAACATAAGCTTCATCTTCTAAACTGGGAAGAAATGGAACAGGGGTCCTATTTGCTGCAATTGGGGCTCTCTCTGGTTCAAAAAGGGATTTGGCAACTGGATTTGGTGTACTCTTTGCTGGAATGGGGGTTTTGTGTCGTACAGCTGGCTATGACAACTGGCATAATCATACTGTTTGCTGCAGTTGGGGTCTGCTGAGTTGGGGCATCAGAAATGACCAGTGTAGTGGGGATAGATTCTGCTAGAGTTGGGGTATTTTGTGGGTCAGGTGATATTGCAACTACACCTAATGGGATATTTGATTTATCAGGTGCCACTACCTTTTTCAAATACTTTGCTTGTGCTCCTCCACGATCAGCAATCACCCTCTTCCTTTTGAACGTCTGATACACAAGAACATCATTTGAATGGATAAATATGGTATGATGACAGATGGAATATGTACTGAAAATGGATAGGCAGGGCGTATTCACATACACGATGTGTAAACTAAGCTAATGGCAGTTCAACAAAGTAGAAGCAATGCAAAGCATCAGTTGCAAGATATGTGCGAGCAATGTAACCTTGGAAAGTTAGAGCAAGTACCTTGATGGGTGAATAAGATAGGGCATCTTCCTCTGACTCCTCCACTAGGGAGCTACATTGACTTAGGTCTCCCTCTAGCTCAGAATCACTGTTAGGATCATATTCTGAGCATGAATCTGTAGGTGGAGAGCGTTTGCATTGCATTGCATCCAGACTTGATTTCAGTCCCTTAATGCCAAGTTTGACAACCATAGCATTGTTCTGCTTTATTCCTTTCATGCGCGCAAGCTCATAATCATTATAATGTTGTTCAGAATCTGAGATTCATGAAAACATAAAAAGTAGTCAAATTATCTGTGTAATGCACTGTGGATTCAACTCGGAGAGTGTCTCCCTATAAACCCCTGCATATGCAAAGTTCACCTCCCCAACCGTGCTGACCAGACCACACACAGAAATACAAACCCCTTATGTCTCTATAACAGGTAGGCACACATTTCAAAACTAAAGTAGGAACATTAGAATCATATGAAATTCGTATTTGAACAAATAAACTAAGCAATTAGGAGTGGCGTAATGTTTAGCTTCAAGGGTGGAGTGTTGGTAGTGCGACACAAAGCAAGTAGGAAGATTGTATCCCATGTAAAAGATCGAAACCTATGTAAAAGCTGGAAATGACACTTTCTTTCTATACAATGCAGTGTTTGTTACCCACACATGATGGAAGAGATCACATAGAGAAATACTATTCACTCATGTCTACGGTTCCAGTATTTAGAAACAGGGTGGTCCACCCTAAAAGAATATTGACAACAAATATGACAAGGCAAGCATAGATGTAGTGAATCAATCATTTACTTGTGAGCTTATTAGGACAAGTATGCAGAATTGTAACTGCAGTAAGAGACCGTCCAAAATCTGAATGAAGAAGTTTGTCTAGCACTTAATGTTTGCAACTAATCAACGTGAATAATTGGATATTATATCGAATGAGTAAGAAAGACAAGTAAAATTGTCAACAAACCTGGCTTGCAGTAGTAATCTGGGTCAATGTCACTACGACCAACAATCCAAAATGACTACTTTCTGTTCCGAGGGCCGGAATTTTGAAAACCCTGTGAACTTTAGAGGTACTAAAGATTACCGAAATACATCTGAACCATTATGTGTAGGTAACACTGAGCACACAACAAACCCTAATGACAGTCCTGCCTAATGAGTAACGAATCAATTAGAAAATGGGTGATGAAGAGTGGTTGCTGAGTGTTGAGGACGTATCTCAGGACAAATCGAGGACGCCTGAGCCCTGAACGGACTGGGAAGGTAGGCACATCGGCGCGCCCGGGCAGCGGTGACGCTGTTGGGCGAGCGGCTCTTGGCCTCTTGTTAGTCCGGCGTCTCCTCCTAGAGTCATGTCGTCCGGGGACGGCAAGTCGCCGGCAAGGCAGGCGGCTGGGGGCGAGTAGAGATCGGAAGTGCGCAGCAAAACAGAGGGGAATCGGGGCCTGGGACGACCCAAAATCCTAGGGCGGGCCGGCCCACTGTGGGCACCCTATAGAGATACACACCCGAGTGGTGAACATGCATTTTTGAAACTAATTTAGGAACATTTAGCTGACCAATTAAACAACTCTGTTTTAATAATATCAGATTCGTATTTGAACATCTAAGCTTGTTTAGCTTGATGCGTGGAGCAGTGTTATTATGACACGAAGCACGTATTCTAATCGTATAGTGATCATAAAAGGGGGAAACTCTAAGCATATTTTTTTAGCAAATGAGGGCTTCCCCTTTGATTTCTATTAAAGAAACTACCACGGAACCAACATGATCAATTAAACCCTAAGCATGATCAATTAAACCGTATTATGGCTGTGCCATGGCAGATTTGAAGCTGCAAACCGGAGAAATGATATTTAGCATCCATTGTTTGCTTCGAACTAAGAACTAAATTCTAAGAGCTGAAAAGAAAGTAGAGTAACCAAGTTAAGATCTATTTTCTGGTTGAGATCAAAAAGTTGAGGAGATATGAAGTACCACCTCTCTTGCGGCACCGTGTACGCATCGGGGGTGCGACGGCTGTCGGTGGCATTGAAGTAGATCCGCAACGGTAGATGGGTGCATCGGGGGATTAGTCCTGGTGCGGTGGAAGAGAAGGTCGTGTGAGCGGCCCCAGCAAAGAGGACGACGACGCCGATGAAGCGAGAGGACACGATGCAAGGCTATTGGCCCATCGCCGTGGATGAGAAACGTACATCTCTAGTAGTGGATGACGTGGTCTTGGTAGGCGCTCCGGCATGGTGGAGGACAGTGGCGATGTATGTGGTGGAGGACGGCGGCGATGGATGGGGTGGCGGACGGAGGCTGGTGTGGGGGTGGGGTGTTCTAGCGCGGACGATGTACAAATGGGAAAATGGAGGGAGAGGTACGGGGAACCATGTTTTTGGGACGCGCCTGTCTGAAATATGAGAAAGTTACGAACTTAGCCCCCGTTTAAAATTTGGATGTCTCGTCGGTTGGGGATAGGACGATAATCTTGCATCTCGCCAATATTTTCCCAAAGCGATTTCGGGCGAGGAGAGGGTGGTTGGTGCCCATGGTTGGCGCCCACGGTGTATGAACGGGGCTGACAGGTAGGGCGGTTGTGTCACGTCTGGGTGAAGTTACAAACTTGTCCCTATTGAAAATATTTTCCTACATCCATTTCGGCCAAGTCGAGTTTGTTTTGCCGCCCACCGTGTATGAATTGGGAATGGAGGGAGAAACAGAGGTCTTTCGGACGAGCTTGAATCAAATGTGTTTTGCCGCCCATGTTTGACGCCCACCATGTCGGAATGGGCTCATAGGCAGTCGTGTCACATCTAATTGAAGTTACTAACCTACCCCTATTTACAGCAGTGGAAATCAGGCCGATGGATTATCTGTGTAATGGGTAGACAGTAATTTCCATCTCCCAAACACTTGGCTTCGACGTGGGAGTGGACATTTTGCTGCTTCTTTCGAATTTTGGGACAATAAGCTTCCACATTTACCCTGACAACTAAATTCGAATCCATTTTGTATTCCTATATGAATCTTTATAAATCATTCTATGTGTTTTTATATATCTTCAAAAGGATGACAAAGATGTATTCCACTATCATATATGAATATGGTTTACAAATGCCGATACTCAAATTCAGAAACTAGAATCCAGTTTAAGGTGAATTCGAATATTTGGAACACTTCATGTCCAACTCAAATGTCACACGCAACATAATGTGTACTCCCATTTAGATATGTACACAAGCGATGTATCAAGATTCAAATACCGAGTCAATCAACCAAGAATGTACAGAACTAACAGACATATAAACACTTATAGAGTATATGGATCAATAATATCAACTAACATACATAAGCCAGGCCGCTGTACTTTTTTTTGGCTACAACATCATCCTTTTTTTAGCCAGCATCTTGGCCCTTTCTGATGCGTGCCACTTATGGTCCATCTATACTACTACTATTGCTGAATCCACATTCAGCCCGATTGGCATATTTGTAGGTCTGGCACAACAATCCAAATGAAATGTCTCCGAGTCTTATCAATTAATACAGACGTGTGCTCAAATAAAATTACAAACCAAAAAAAACAATTATGACATGATCTCTAAAACAAATGGTTTGATTGATTACATGAACAGACAACACAAAGGTTATTCAACTATGGAAAGAACATTTCACCTATGATTTACCAAGTAGGAATTTAATTTCCTTTTTTCCTTTAGGACCTTATCAATCTGGTCAGTCTCAGCTTGCTTCAGTTTGAAATCCACCAAATATTTAATGGTTGTCTTGAGTACTGCTTGTGATTGTGTTGTTTGCTTCCTCAACATGTCAACTTCATCTCTAAGTGCAGAAGCAGAATCTCTTTCTACCACTACTTTAGCCTCTAGATCATCAGCAGTTGGCAATTCATAATGCACGATTGGGCCGGTGCCACTGCTGTGGGATGATGCAACGTCCATGGGGACCTCACTCTTTGATCTTGGGCTAACTTGTTTTGCCATTAAAGTTCCGATTGGATTCAGAAAAGTTGAAGTTAGCAAAACATCTCAACTGGGAGTTATAACAGCAAACCAGTTAAACAAACAAGGAATTAAAGAGTTCCTATTGGATGCTGAAAAGTAGTTATTAACATCATTGTAACCCGTTGTTGCAGCAGCAAAGCAGTTAAACAAGCAAGTAGATATTTAAGTTAAGGCAAACAGGTAATTCTTAACAGTAAGTATCAAACACATAGATAGGCGTAGTCTACAATATGATTAACATGCTGTGTCATTATGTAATCAGTAGCAAACTAAATTAAGCCAAGCAACATAATTGAACAATTTTGCAATAAGTGGCTAACTAAAATTCTGAGAAGCAGGTAACTAAACTTACGCTAGTTCTTTGTACAGGCACACTGCAACTTCTTTTTCGCTTACAAGGTTGTACGAAGGAGTCCGTGGCATCAATTGCTTGGATACACAGTCCCAATACTTCTTTCTTCCCACACTGCATGGGTAAGTCGAATGGTTAATCTGGTAAGATGGTGCATCCTTGATATGTTCTATGAGGACGTGTAGTCAGACTAGTTGTAGCTAAACACATCATACTGGCTTTTACTGTATATTTCATGCGATTAGTTTTGGCATATCGAGATCTAAGCAATCTACAATTGGATGAAAAGACTGGCATCCTTCACATTATTGGCGAACTCAGTTCATAGAAACAAGCAATTCAACCATTCTTTGGGTAAATCAAAAGCGCCACTGGAATATTTTTCACTATCCAATCATACAGGCAAAAAGGGGCGATGCCACCATAGGGGCTGGTATGGGCGGCCGCCTCAGGTGGCTGGAAAGTGTGCACCTAGTTTGAGTCTTCCAGGTTGGCCCATGCTAGTTTTGTTCGTCCCAACGCACGAGTAGGCAATGTAAAAAATGAAGAAAAATGTTTCAATTTGGATGGGCCAATAACATAAGTGCAAGGCAGGCCCTATAGCAGGCTCGCGGCCCAAACGAGTGCCTCCCATATTCATTGACAGCAAGAAAAATCCCAATTCATTCGCTCCAGTCTCCAGTCTGGTTCACTCCTAACCTTGCCGCCGCTGGACAGACCGACACAACACTTACTCGCACCCTTGTTGGAGGGCGGTCTCCGGGCTTCAAGTGAATGGAAGGACAAGAAGATGAAGATCCAACCCTGGGTGTAGCCTGCGTGGGAGGCAGTGGCGGCATCACGGGCATGGAATCGAGCTTGCGCAAACGGACACTCGCAGCTTGCAAGAGTAGCATGCGCAACGAGTAGGTACATCACAGCCCTGATTATATCTCATTCAACTCTTCAATTTCTAGCCAATAATTAAACCTGACGGTGTTGTAAAACTGCCTGTATGTAGGGAATCTATGAGAAAATGAAACCAATTTCTACATATTTTATAACTCCCCCAATCAATACTGAACTGACTGAATCTGATGTATCTAATCAAGTTTCTGGTGCAAACATACAAGCTCATGTTGTTCTTGAGCCTGAAGAGTCTAATGAACAGACTGCTAATGAAGGATTTGATGCAAACATTTTACATGCTCCTGGTGATGAACATATAGTGTCTAATGAGGGATCTAATGCAAGCATTTTTCAAGCTCATTGAAGGATTTAGTGTCTAATGATGATCTACTATGTTGAGAGAGAGAGATTTGCAGGCATTGATGACAAGCAAATTATAGTGCATTTTCATAGCTTCAAGAAACGTCGAGGCCATCTACCAGAAAGTACCCGTATCATGCCAACATAGCATAAATACTTTTCTAATCTGTTGTTTGAAACTATTGGCATACTTGTGCAGGATAGATATATTGATATGCAGTTTGCGCACTGGTTATACGTGCAATTACATTTCGATATTTTCAGCCAGGGAACGAATAATTCAAGTACGTACAGACCATTTTTGTAGTCCTTGTACACCATGTTGCATTCTGTGTTTTTTGGTGCTTGCATCATTTAGTGTTTATAATCTGAACTACTTTGGATCATTAGCTGGTTTTCAAAGTGCATGTAGCTTCACATTTCTCAAGTTATGTTGATTTCCGGAGTGCAAGTGCCTTCGTATTTTTTAAGTTAAATGTACGCCCCTGGTAACTTGAATTCATGGATGAGCCACTGCACACAAATCATACACGAATGCCAGTACGAATTAAATGAAATGTAGGGACTTACGCTAGCTCGTTGTATAGGCTCATTGCAGCTCTGCTTGCGCTTGGGATGTTCCATGTACAAGTCCATGTTACCACTTGCTTGGATGTGCAGGCCTTGTGCTCCTTGCATCCCCCTCTGCATTTTTGACACGGCGAATGGTTGATCAAATAACAGGAATCGACCTTGATGTTGTACAGGAGGACATATACTTACAAGGTTATATGGGTGTGCAGGATGTGTACCAGATCCCATAGCACTGTCATGCTTCGCTAAAAAAATGGATTTGCTTGTTTCAGCTGATATCTCCAGAAGAAATAAGAGTTAAAGTCAGAGTTGCATAGGCGTGTAAGCTAAGAGAGCAGTGAAAGGATATCCAAACATCGTCGGAATAGTGCAGAAGGGAGGGATGTGTGGATACCTAGTTTGGGTCGGCGTTTGGGAATGCACGCCTAGCTAGAGTGCGGGTCACTTTAGAGCCGTTGAGGGTGATGCGCTGGCGTTGGCTGGCCGCGCACGGATGCAAATCTTGAGTGGCAGCGGAGCGCTACGATGTAGTGGACGAGACCGTTGGTGAAGCCCCAACGGCCTCGGGGGGCAGAGGTGCGACGATGTGCTCGGTGAAGTAGCCCCGATGAGCTGGGAGACAGCGTCGGTGAAGCGCACCTGATGCGGTGGAACTCGGTGTCTGTGAGGCACGTCGGTTGCGGCGGCCGACATTGTCGGTGGACCACCCGGTGCGGTGGACGTGGGCGTAGATGAGGTAGCTCCGGTGCGGTGGTGAAGCGCGACCATCGTCTTCGTCGTCGTCGTCCGGCATAGAGGTGGGGAATGGTGGGGAAAGAGATGAGACGAGGGACGATTCGAGGCATGGCAGTGATTTAGGGATTTAAGCAATCTGGGCACGGAAGGGGACGGTGGAGAAGAGAGATTTTGCAGGGCTGGAATTGGGGACGCCAGATATTTCAATCCGAAACGTGGAAGCGCGAACTTATATTGTCGTCGTCCTTTTTTTGGGTGGAGGGGGGTGGGTGGCTGGGTGCTACACGTTCGTCCGACACACGCGACCACCCCGACAGGACTATGCTTCGGTGCCTTAAGGCACCAGCCTTTGTGTCCATGACATGTGGGCCAAACAGGTGGCTGGCCCACATGTCACTCACCCAAGGGCAGTTGCCTTTAAGGCACCGAAGCAGCGTCCACCCCGACACGATCCTGGTCTGCCTGGTGCGCCTACATTTGAGAATGCAAACGAATCTTCTTTCATTTGCAAACGAATCTGTATGTATTACCATGCCCGTGTTTTCCTTGCAATAATTAGTCATTCGAAACGAGATACTCCATCCGTTCACTTTTGTAAGTCGTTTCAGACAAATTAAAATGAACTATTTTGCACATTGTCTGAAATGTATTCAATGTCTTATAAAAGTGAACAGGGGAAGTACTATAAATTAATTAATGGGGAGTTATTTGAAAAAAAATCGGTACCCACGCTAACATGGATTAGAGTGTGTCACATAATTAGTTATTTGAATTAGAGTGTGTGTCACGTAGTTAGTTATTTGAATTAGGGTCTGTGTCACGTAGCGATCTCTAATTCTAACATGGATTTCACATTTCACTGTATCCACGCTACTTTTTTAATACAAATTCATATGTATATGATGAACACCATGGTAGTGAGAAAACTTTTGGATGGATTCAAACATATGACCTACAAAATAGCACAACAAATTGAGTCAATGTCAACTTTTTGAAACTTAGTATGGCACGAATTTGAAATAATTACCCGTATGCCTGGTCCTCGGTTCAAACCTTACAATGTACACCGAATTGAAACATCGATATTAAGTCTCGTACTATGTACATTCAAA